>NC_056737.1:701695154-701947654 GCF_019279795.1 Protopterus annectens | reverse complement strand
GATACGGGCCAACATAGTGTGGTATACAGCTCTCTCATAATGTGGCAGCATTGTAGCTGCAGTTTAGGCTGTACATACTACCTCTAAAACTCTGTAGCATGAACTAAAAGGTTGCTTAGGAGGGGTTGGCAGTGATAGAGTGACACCTAGACTGCAACTGTCCAGGGGCCCCCAACTTGACATTTGCTGGGAGCCCACGTGTGTTGATAACATGTTTACCATTTCCCCATCTATGTGAGCGATGAAATTAAAAAATATCTAATTACTAGCATTTGCCTTTTGAGATAAAGCCATGTTTAATCAGATCTGTAAGTTTACATAAGCTAATTAAGTAGTTTATTTATGTGAATTGTTTTTATGGTCAAAGTAATATCTATCTTTTCTGTGGTAGAGCTTGTTATTTTTTAAGTCCACTAGGCTGTTTTTTTTTGCATTTGCATGTACATTTATCCCATGGCCGATGATGGGGTATAAAATCTGCCTGTATCTTAACTACTGAACTTGAGAGTCTGGATAGGAGTTCCTTCTGGCTAGATATAAACATAGAGGGTCTAGGTATTATTGAGAAAAAGAATGGGATGAGGAAAAACAGATGAGAGCACACTGCAGAGGAAGTATTAGCCTGCATTCATCTATTACTGTATAACCTAGGTTAAAATTACTCTTGTACTCTCAGAGACATGCTGCTACTCAGAGCACGCATTTCTTCCCCACCACACATTACAAAGTGATTTTCAAGTTAACCTTGTTGTGGAACTGAGTTTCCTTAATAATATAGTTGTAAAAATGCATGATTTCAGAGGACTACTAAACAAGCACACCTAAAATAGTGAGCCCTGCTAATTTTTATGATGCCAAAGTGTGAGGAGTCACCTACTCTGATTGTGTTTGAATGTGAATTAAGGAATGGATAACACATGGATCCAGATTAATAGAAATCCACCACATACCTATGCAAGGATTGTACTGCTTAGTGGCGATACACTATAATGTAAAGTACACATGAATATACACAAGGTGGCAATCAGCACTGCCGAGCAGCCAGCTGTGCTGCAATGCCACAAGTTGAACAAGATTAAAAAGCTGCAAGCCAACCAAAGTGGAGCAGAGCAAACAGCAAGTTGTGGAGTAAGGTAGCAGCCATGCAAAAACTTGCACAAATCTTACAATATCTGAAGGCAGCAAGTACATCATTTGGAGCATGATGATGATGATGCAAGCTGCCAGCAAGCAACACATAGTACTAAACTGCAGCACATTAAAAACACCTACCATCAGGTGTCCAGTCCTTTCTACATTAGCTCCATGAAAAGTAAGAAAAGGGAGTACAGAACAACAGGAAATGGGGGAGTATACCAAGCAGAGATACAGAAGGGAAGCTTAGAGGAAAACAGGTTGGGTATGGCAGGACACATTGTGATGATGGTTGCCTATTTATTTTATATAAAATATATATATATATATATATATATATATATATATATATCTAGAGAGAGAGAGAGAGAGAGAAGGGATGAATGGAAGAGTGACAGGGAAACGGGAGAAACAGTGGGGAAGGAAAGTCTGATAGGATGCACAAACAAAACAATACAAAACACAAGGGTGAATGAGAACAAAGGATAATAAAACAAGGGCTAGATACAGACAAACATAAGATGGAGAAAAAGTGATCAGGAGTTGTGAATGATGCACAAGAAGTTGGTAGCGGCACAACAGGGTTAGGGGTACCCTAGATAGAGACAGACTGGAGTACAGACATCATGCTGGCTGCCAGCCAGGTCCAGAAGGATGTTAGTTTGACCGTGAAGGTGGTTCATATGGGCCAGGTGGAATGTGGCATGATCATTCTCTGTCTTGGTGGCTTGAAGCAGGAATATGCTGGCTGAGCACATCTGCTATGTGCTCCAGGAAGGTCCTGGTTGTGGCTACCCAGTGGGCTGTCTCTCACACCACCTGTTGCATTGATGGCTAAGCAGCACCAAAAGCCTAAGCCAGGCTACCTACCTGGGAGAGACTGCCCCTCCCCCGGCAAGGCAGTTCCATCCCTCCCACCTACCATAGCCAGAGGTACAAGGGGTGGGGGGATTGCTGTAACTAACATGCTTATGGCTCCTCAGCATCATAATGTGCAGGATGGAAACAGTGGGGAAGGATAACTTTACTGAATATGTCCTACAAAAGATGCAAGTACAACATAGTAGGTACAGGGGTATCGGAAGCTGCTAAAAGCTTGGGGGGACACAGGGGCTCTTTATAATCTAAAAGGACATTTTTAGAGCTATTTACTACCATAACATAAACATCTACTTGATAACTGAATTGCTTTAACAATGACTGCTGAGAAATTTCATTCAAAATTACAAACAAAGCTAGTGTTGAAAATGATTGGTGTGCAAAGAAGGAGGAAAAACAGGACTGGTAATCTGACATACCATTATGAACTATTTAGTGGTTTATCCAGTTTCAAACTATATGAGGCACACAGTTTCATTGGAGTGCATGTCTTTTTGCACCACTAATAAACAGGGTCTGTTTCCTGGGAACTTGGATGACTAGAAGAAAGGGTGGCAAATGAATTAACTGGCAACAGGACTGAAATAACTTCACCACTGTGTGGGATTTGGTAACTGATGAAATCCACAGTCACAGTGAAAACAAAATCTGTAATAGCTTTATAAACATAGACTCAACAGATCTATTTCTAACCAAAGTCCTGACAGCATGCCATACACTTTATATTGCGCTGTTGGAAGTGCCCAAGTTGTAGAACTTCTAGAGCTTGGGTACTTAGCTTCACAATGAAATTTACAATGGGCTCTCAGGAATATGGTCAGAAATAGACAAACTATAAAGGTTTGCCTGGCACTCAGCATTGTTAACTTACTTAAAAAACAGCACCTATGTGACTCACTCAAAGACAAATTAATTCATTGGCATAATATGTAACTTGTCAAATTAAAAAAATGCATATATCAGAAAATTAATATGTTTTTTTTCCCTAAAATGTCTATGAACAAATGCTTGTTTCTGTTTGCCCTTTGCTGTCACCCTCAATTCAAGGTCATGCATCAGCCAAAAAAAAAAATGTCTCAAAGGCAACATACTCTTCGGTAATGAAAAACAGCAGACATACTTACACACACACACACACACACGCTAAATTATTACACTTAATTTTATGCCAGCCACATAACAGCATACACAAATAAAAAAGTGACAAAGCCCTGTTAACCACTTACAAGAAATTTCATAACATGAGTATGAAAGAGACAATATAATCATACTAACGACTATGACTGCCACTTGAACACAAAATACAGAGGATTATGACTGGGTCTCTGACCATAAGTAGCTTATCATGAGTTCAAGACATGGATGCCCATTGTGGTGACTCTCCTTAATGCCACAAGTCTAAACAATAAATTGCCTGATCTTGAGATATTCCTGTATTTGGAAAACATCAATGTCTATACAGTGACTGAAACTTGATTAAAATGTAGAGTGTACTCTCTCTCTATATCAGGCCCAGTAGCAACTGTGGTGCAGTTTCCATACTTGTCAAGGAACAAATCATTTCCAAGTTTATCAAACAAAACTCATTGAACTACAGATTACTCTAGGTAGGACTGATTATAAACTACTACCTTGTTACAACACCCATTCTTTTCCCCTGATGACCACATACAATTCCTCAATGTTCTAAATTATCTCCTTATTAGCAAATACTCTCTTACTTTGCATGACTACCATTCAACAAACTGGGATCAATGTATGATATGCCTAAAATTTTTGAGAGCAGATAATACACAGACCTACTAGAAGGCATAGCATTCTTGCTCTGATTCTTACAAATATAGCCACCTCTTACACTACTCGACTAGTATCTCCTTCCCCAGTGAAGTCTGACCATAAACTTTTGACCTCTTGCATTCAACTCCCAAAAGCACATACAGCAAACTGACTCAATTTAAGGGCTACAGATATGTCAACTTCCACCAACTATGTGATGAAATTTCAAAATCCACTTATGACTGCACCACCTCAGACCTTAATAAAGCAGCATGCTTCACTAAAGAATAATACATCTACTTAGAACAATGCAGTCCCTACTGTAATACTTATTTCAGGCAATTCATAAGCCTGAAATAAGTGTTACATTTTTGAGCTGGCAGCTTCCTTTCTTTTGACCATCATGTGACAATGACTGTTAAGAAATCCTTCTATTTAACTCAGCTAATTGCCAAAGGAATATTAACAATATTTTTCTTTATACTCAACATTGATCAAGCAAGTTATAGAGTAAAACACTCCCTTAGGGATGTATTTCGATAAGTATAACAAACAATCTGAAAGACCTCAAATATTCCTAACAAAAAGATCCCATACTTAAATCCCATGATCTACCAAAAGAACATAACACTAAGCAATTATGTCCTGAGTCATCTTGAGAGAGATAAAAACAAAGACAGAGGAAAAAATTTAAAGCAGTATGCATTCTGCCTCTCAGACCTCAGTTTCATGCTGACACAAATGCCATACAGGTTAAGCCCTGCAGATACACTCTTGGGACTTAAAGAATAGTGTGATGTATAATAGCAGGAAAAAGGACAGTAGATGCTTTTTCAGACAGTGCAGATGTCCTTATATTCACTGCTGCAGTATTCTAACATATGGGATTCCCTGCCATGGAAACCCAATGTCCAGCCAGTCTAACAAAGACTCCTGTTGCTTTAAAGGCATGGTGAACATCACCCAAATGATCCTTGAGTAGAGGAGTGCATAAAGGTGATGTTCAGGCCTACCATAGTCAGAACTTCTTCACCGCCAGTCCGAAGTATCTTTTCACCATTGGTCTGTTTACCTGTGTCTGTTTTCTATCACTTGAATGCATTTTCATTCTCCAGTGACTACATGCACTTGCAAATGCAGATAAGTGCCCCATTGGGGTTTTTGTTTTTGCTTGTCTTGTTTTGTGCTTCTTGGGGTTAATGTCACCCAGGAAAGGTAAATGCCAGTTTGGGAGACAGATTCCCCTTAAAGACCACCACGATAAGTGTCTTTTTTGTCTAGGACCTTCTCATGACCATCTGACTTCTTCAATTTGTTAGGCATCCGTCCTGAAAACCATTTGCAGTAGACTTTCTGCCCTTTCCTTGTATCTTGAGAACCAGCAGATTAGGTTTCTCGTCAAAGATACAATGGAAGGAATCTCCCACCCCAAGGGTCAGCCGTTCAGGAAGAAGAAGATGAAAAAGGTATGACTGGAATATTCCATTGTTTATCCTCTGCCAGGTGTTTTCCTGAGGTTGTTACAAACCCAGAGGATCACCTGGCTGTGTTGTTGGATTTCTCTGTCGCGACCATGTTGGAGGCCAGTGAGGATCAGGCTGGCAGCATGTCCAAAGAGGCTTTGCAGGCATCTGTCTCGGACATTCAGGGGGAACCATGGTTGATCTTTTCTGAGGGGCTTAGGCGAATTATTCCCTTTTTTCTTTGCAGAACTAGTTCCTATCACAGTTCTTCACTTTCGTCCTGGTTTTGAGTCTTCTCAGATTTTTGGAGGGGATGTTCCCTTAAAAAATAAACAAAAACTTAAACATGTTTCTTCTGCTCCTAGGGATCCACAAATTGACTGGCAGGCCTTTACTCAGGGACTATTTACTGCTTTAATGTCCTTAAGCCTCCTCAAGGTGTTTCAATTCTTGCTCCTTCTTGGTCCTCTACTCATCTTAAAAGGCCTAGAGAACAGGATTCTTCTGAGGATGAGTCAGATTCTGATGACGAATCCCTGACGTATTCTACTCAAATTCCTTCTCCTTTGGACTATAGGTCAGAGGAGGAGGAATATATTAGTCATGATGTTCCTTTTCAGGTAATTTCCTTTGGGGGGACACTCCCTAGGATGATGGATTTTTTTAAGTTGGATTGTGCTCAGGTCTCTGATATCCATAAGCGGTACTATCTGTTGCTGCAGTTGGAATCTCCTAAGCTTGCAGCTATTCCTCCTATTTTGGCTGATTCTCTGCCCTCTGCTCCCAAGAAACCTGACAGGTTTTATAGGGTGCCTGAGGATTGTTATTTTTTATATAAGTGTCCTGCTGCTGACTCGTCAGTAGTGTCTGTAGCCTCTGATAAGGCATCTCATTTGCTTCCTTTGCCCAAGTTATTCTCTTCTGACTAGGACAGCAGAGCTATGGAAAGGCTGGGTAAGAAGGTTTACACTTCTGCTACCCTAGATTTTAGGGCCATTAATTATCAGACCCATATGTCTAGGTATGTGTTGGCTCTTCTTTCTCAGGTCTGTCATCTTATTTCTGATTTTCCAGACTGTGAGGGTAAAACTTTTGTACTTTCCTTGCTAGGGACTTTCTCTCAAGTCATTCGTCATTCTATTAAATGTAGTTATGATGTGGCAGCTATGCCTGTAAGAGGGCTGCGGATTTTGGTTCAGTGATGAGGAGGCATTCTTGGCTTAGGCTTCAACCTCAACCTGATGATATTAAGGCTAAGTTGATGGATGCTCCTCTGGATTTTAAGCTTTTGTTTGGAGAAGCTGCTGTTGGTTTGTTTAATTCCCTTCAGGATAAGAGTATGGCCTTACAGGAGCTCAAACGTGTTTGTTTCTCCCGTGCCTAAATTTCAGAGAAACTACCCTGGTAAGCCTGCCTTTGTTCGTAGACAATCCCGCCCTTTTACTAAAGGTAAGAAGAGTGGCAAATGGGCTCCTTCTACTAAGGCTTCTCAGTTTTCAGGGACTCTGAAGCCTTCCTTTCCAAACAAACCAGGTGCTGTATGAATATCTGTTCCTTCCCAGCCACATTCCTCTTTCTCTTTGCCTTTCTCTTTCTCTTCCTCTTTGGCTTCAGATCCCTCAGGGTTCTTGGGTTCTGTCAGTCATTTGTCAGGGGTACTTCATTTTGTGGAAATCCTGTCCTCCTTTTATGGGCATTCCTCAGCCTCCTCACAAAAAACTTCCCCTTTTCCCAGACATTCTTTAAAATCTCTTGAGTTAGGGTTCTATTCAAGAGGTGCCTGTCTCCCAAATGGGGAAAGGGCTCTACTCCAGACTGTTTATAGTGCTCAGGAAAGACAGCACTTGGAGACCTATTCTAGACCTCTCTCATCTAAACACTTTTATAAAAGTGCCATCCTTTTATTCCTTCAGATTCTGTTTCCTCTCTTGCTCCCTCAGGCCTATATGGTATCTCTGGATCTAAAGAATGTTTATCTCCTTATTCCAATCTATCCTTTTCAGGGCCTCTGTTGCTTCCTGCCATTTTCAGTTCTCTGCTTTGCTTTTTGGCTTTTCTACTGCCCCGTGGGTGTTCACCAATGCCTTGCTCCTGTGATTGTTTTTTTGCAGGCTTCAAGGGATCCAAATATTTCCTTACTTGGATGGCCTGTTGATTCAGGCATCCTCTCCAGAGGGTTTACCTTTAGAAAGGCGATTCAGACTTGGGTGAACAGCAATTGTTCGAAAGGCCGTTTGCAAAGTTTGCAAATGCCGAACGAAAAAAGGTTAGAATGTGCAATGAGCGAATGCACAGTGACATTCGCTCATTGCACATTTGACATTGTGGGGTGGATTGCACTATAGTGGGGTTCGGAAAATGGTCCCTTTCCCCACTGTAGTGTGATCTTGGAGTTAGAATATTAAAGTAGGGGGATGTGGAGGGTGCAGGAAGGCTTGACCCCCTGCTTTACACTTCTTTTTTTTTTACATTCGACATTAATGTTTAAAAAACAGCAAATCTGCATTTCGATTTGCTGTTTTTCAAACATTAAGGACTATTGCCATTTTCACTTTCGTGGTTACAAGTCGCTCATATGAGCATTCATACCACTGTGAATCGTCTTTCTAAAGATAAACCTCTCCAGAGGCCCTTTTGGAAAATCTTCATTTTACCATTTTCCTTTTTCAGAGTCTGGGGTTCACTTTAAACTTCAAAAAGTCTTCTCTGACTCCTCAGGATCATGTTTTTCTGGGTTGCAGGATTCAGACGGTGCCAATGCTAGCTTCCCTGCCCCCTCCAAAGGCTTTAACTCTCATTTCGTTCTTTCACACTCTTCTTTCTCTGGCTTCTATTTCCACCAGGAAGTTTCTGAGAGCTCTGGGTTGCATGACATCCTCCATTCCGATGCTCCCTCTGGCCAAACTGCTTCAGTGGTTTCTGAAGTCAGTGTGGCTTCAACATGCATATCCTCTAGACTTTGTAGTTCCTCTTCTTCCTTGCCTCAGACAGGAACTTCACTGGTGGATTCAGTAGTTATCTGTGAATCAAGCTATCCCTTTTTATTCCCTCTTCCCTCTCAGGAATTTTTCATAGACACCTCAGACATGGGATGGGGGATGACATTTAGCTCCCTAAATGTTCAGTGGGTGTGGTCATGTCATCAACAGGAGGAGCACATCAATGTCAAAGAGATGAGAGTTGTTCTGCTGGCTGTCCCAGCCTTTTATCCACTTTTCTCTCCAGGGACTCTCAAGGTGTGCACAGACAATACCACAGTGATATGGTATATCAACAAACAGGAAGGAACGAGAGCTTATCTTCTTTGCCATTTGGCACTTCTGGTATGGGATCTTGCTGTCAAGTATCAAGTGACTCTTCACCCAGTTTATATGCCTTCCAGTCAGAGCATTGTGGCAGGCACTGTGAGCAGGTCCTTAACTCAGTCACATGAATGGATGCTTCATAGGGATGTGTTTCTGAAAATTATCCATCAGTGGGATACTCCTCAAGTGGATCTTTTTGCCTTCCATCTGAACAGACAACTTCCTCTGTTTTCTGCCAGAGTCCCAGGTTCTCTGGTGTGGAATGTGGACACCCTTTCATTTTCTTGGAAGGGGATGTTTCTTTATGCATTTCCTCCTCTTTTTCTCATTCCAAAAGTCCTGTTCAAAATTCAACAGGATGTTCCCAAAATCTTTCTGGTGACTCCCTCTTGACCACAGCAGCACTGGTTCCCACTTCTTCTGCATTTAGCCAGGGTCAATCTTCATATGTTACCTCACAGGGTGGATCTACTCTCACAAGACAAAGTATCTCTCATCCATCTCCATCTGTCCATGCTTCAAGTGACACTGTGGATGACAGGATTTTGATTCCTCATAGATACCGTTTTTCTAAGGACATGCTGCCAGTCTTGCAGAAGGCCAGGTAACCTACTACAAGGAGATCTTCTTATCTAATTGGAAGAGGTTTTCAATTTGGTATCTTTCTCGTAACCTGGACTTACTTACTGTGGATGTTCCTTTGCTTCTCCCTTATCTGTGCGAGTTACTCTATGCTGATTTGACCTATTTTTCTATTAAGGCCCACTTATCAGCTATCTCTATTTGTCTGCATTTTTCATTCTGCTTTAGCATCTAGATTTGAGGTGGAACAATTTCTTATAGGCGTCCTTAATATTAGACCTCCCAGGAAGCCTGTTCCTCCTCCCTGGGATCATAATTTTGTTTTGGATAAGTTGAGTCAGGCTTCTTTTGAGCCTGCTGCTTCAGCTTCCTTGCAACATTGTTCCTGGAAGACTGTTCTTTTGTTTGTTTTACTTCTGCTGTAGAGGTGTCTGAGTTACAGGCCCTTATGTCTTGTCCTGCTTTTTTGATCTTTCATGAGGACAGTGTGCCTTTGTGCACTAATACTTCTATCATGCCTAAGGTAGTTAATGAGCTCTCACTTAATCAGTCGATTAATTTGTCTACTTTTTCTCCCTCTCCACAAATTGCCAGTGAGAAGGTGTTGCATACTTTGGACATGCATAGGCAACTCAGGTTTATTTGGACAAGACTAAGGCTATTAGAAAATCTGATCAGGTATTTGTTTCTTTTCATGCTAGATCTTTGGGACTTTCTGTATCCAAGCATACCATTTCTTCTTGGATTTCAAAGGGTACCTCTCATCCTGGTAACATAAAAAATCTGGACAAGGCCCATATAAAATAGGTACAAATCTGTATGCTGATTAATGTAAAATTTGCATATATACTTAAGTAACCCCACCGTCTCCAATGGAATTGTGGGATACCAACTTTCAAACGCAAACTGAAGAACAGACAACCAAAATATGGCACCAGAGTCCCCCTGCAGCCATTCCAATGTCCCATTACCTGGCTATTTCACCCCATTTACCATAAACACTAATGTGTGCATATTACTTTACTTCTACAATGATTATTTGGATTTTATTTTTACATTTTATAGCACAATGCACAAACACTAACAGATATCTGCTTAACAAAGCAAAACTGTCTCACAATGAAAATAGACTTGGCATTAAAACTTCTCTGCCCTCGAAACTTACATTCATTGAAACAGCACTGAAACCCACACCACATCCAAAGAAAATGCATCTGGCCAGTGATGGATAAAGATTACCTTTGGACTGTTTTCAAATCATAGGCCCATGGCTTGCACACAAAACAAGAAACATACATGCGTTCTTTGATACACCTTCCTGACTTTATTAAATTATATTCCTTGTATAATACAGCACACTTGTTAGACTTAAGTTAGAGCACATTTTAAAGTTCATTGTTTGAACATTTTTCCAGTAGGCAATGAAACAAAATACATGAACCAATAATGGCAAAACTGCCCAATTCAGAACATTCTACTTACACACACACACACACACACACACACACACACACACACACACACACACACACACACACACACACACACACACACACACACACACACACACACACACACACACACACACACACACATACACACATGCACACACACATTCTCTCTCTCTCTCTCTCTATATATATATATATATATATATATATATATATATATAAATATAAAAAAATAGAATGACAGTAGTGTAAGCCATAGGCATCTTGCACAACTTCTCGCACTTATTTTCAATTTTAGTTTATTTGTTTTGTGGGGGGGGGTTAAATGGCCAAAAAACAGGGATACATTTTAGACATTGCTTGTATAATTTTGGAAAGTTGCTAGAATAAAATGTTGTGTTACCACCATGCATTTCACTGCCAAGTCTTGAACCCAGGACTCTGTGCACTGCATACCACTAAGCCAAATCAGCAGTTTCCTGAAAGACAGGAAGACTGGAACTTAAATGGCCATCATTTAGTGAATTTTTCTCACTTCTCACCATAGGTCTCAACCTCTTAGCACAAAAAACCTGGACAAAGCCAATAATGGGGGAAATACAGAATTCAGTTCTCACTTCCCACCACAGCTCTCAATGTCTTAGCACTAAAAACCTGGACAAAGCCAATAATGGGGAATACACCCCCAAAATAGGGACAAATTTCAAATACTGATCTTATACACTTAGAAAATTGCTAGAATAAAAGGTTTTGTTACCAAAAATAATATGAAGTCTGAAATTCAAATGCCTGTCATTATTTAGTGAATTCAATCTTTCAGTGATTTGCCACAAAAATCCTGAAAACCACAGATTTAATGAGGAATAGAACAAAAATATGAGGCACAAATAAAAACCGAGCAATTTGGTACAGTTGGGAGGTATGTTTCTAAGGCTATTTCTTTTTGTTACACTTTTCACAGCAACAGCCTTCCATCTTCAGTCAAGGCTCATTCTACTAGAGCTGTGGCTTCTTCTAGTGCTTTTTTTCAAAGGCTTAGATACTAATTCTATTCTTGAAGCAGCTAACTGGACTTCTGTGCATACCATTACCAAGCACTACAAGTTGGATGGTATCTCTAGAGCTACGGCTGGTTTTGCTAGTGACGGCCTTTGTGGCTTTTTAGGGGACTCTTCTGCTTCTTCCCCCTCCCTAGTTTCCTCTTGAACTTTGCCAGATGTAAAGATATAGTGCAGTTGTGTAAAATCTTATCATAACAGTAGATATCCTTGCCTTCACTGCTGCAGTATTCACTCCCTCCCTCTTAACCCTAGTCCTGTGCCTCCCTGGATGTACAGATTACCTTTTGGGTTCCTTGGACTGTTGTTCCTACTAGGGCAACCAGTTCTGACTATGGTAGGCTGAATGTCACCTTTATGCCCTACGCTATACAAGAAGCATTTAGATGACGTTCGACATACCTTTAAAGCAACAGGAGCCTTTGGTAGACTGGCCAGACATTGGGCTTCCACTGCAGGGAAGGCCATATGTTAAGAATACTGCAGCAGTGAATCCAAGGACATCTACTGTTATGGTAAGATTTTACACAACTGAACTTTTTCTGTTGCAGAGTTCATTGCCCCTCCTTTTTGCAGTATCTCCCTGACTTTGCCTCATATTGTTGTCATATATCTTGTAACATTCTTGATTTTCTGGTAAATCACTAAGAATTACAGTCATTCAATTGCTGCCAGACACAGTTCATACTTCTTAAAATGCATGTTGATGCAAAACTTCCTGTTTTATTAACTTTTTAAGTGAATTTGAATAATCTCCTGTTCTATTAACTTTTTAAGTGAATTGGAATAATATTTAAAATCTGTCCCTGATTTTGAGAAGTTGGCCTGTCAAACTACTTTTGGATTAGCCCAGAAGTCCTGAGAAAAGGACAAAATGTGTTACAGTCTGGATTAAGATAGAAGAACTGTATATAAATCAGCTTTATCTCTTTTGGCACCACAATGCTTATGCTAACTTAATTATAGAAGTAAAGCTAAATACATTGATGCACTAATTCAAAATAGTAGTAGGTGCCATACCTTTCAGCATCTGAGCATTAAAAACTGTAGCATGTGACTTTAAAAATCATAACAGAGGGTCGGAAAGAGATACACATTCTTATTTTTCAGACAGGAAAGTCATAAACCCCATATAATGTATGACATTGAATCTTTATATTAGCTTAGCTCATTTATTAATTAATTTATATACCCTTTTACAGGTCCAACTTTATGAAAAAAGAGCAGACTGAAGAGGAGCAAGACTATATCTGGGGATCAAAATTTATACCATGTAAGTCATGGTATGACAGGTACTTTAAAGTATTTACATAAAGAATAAGGGTCAGTGACTTACTGCTGTCTGAATGTACAATTCCAAAAAGAGTTCCTTATAATATTGTGGCACATCACTAAAATTTGTAATCACTAGTACACGATGACAAACATTTGAGTTTCAGACTTCATATCTTTCCGAAAATACATGGCAATGCAAAAAATGTTATTCTATCAGGTTTCTAAGTATACATCAGCAATACTTAAAATTTCTTCCTGATTTTGGGACTTTACCCACCCATTATTTTTGTCTTTGCCCTTCTCATTTTTGCAGAGGTTAAGCACACAGTAAATGTCTTAGTTGTCACTGATTTTGCAGACTGCCCTTAAAATTTATCTCATTTGTGGACTGATCCTCACAAAACTTGTGATTTTCTGGCTTTTTTTTTTGAAGATTGCAGTCAATGAATAACAACAGACATTTGAGTTTCACACTTCATATCCTTCACAAAATGCATGCTAATTCAAAATCTGTTTTTCTAGCAACTAAGTACATAACAGTAATACATCAGTCTTTGATTTTGGATGTTTATCCCACATTATTTCTGGCTTTGTCCCAAGAGATTGGGGGGGGTATGATGTATTGATATGAAAAACAGCTATTGTTGTTAGCTGCTCTCAAACTCAAATTGCTGCAAAGAGTTTTGTTTCATACAGTAAAACAGAAGAATGCAAAAACTGGACAACATGCGGTAATGAAAGAAGTAAAAACATAGAAGACTTAAAGGCAGGCAAGACATTTTATTCACTTATTTAAAAGCACAATAAAAAGAGTCTTTAAAGGCACAGTAGAAATCAGGGTCATTTTATTGGGCTGTTAAATAAATTAAAAAGTTCTTGCCATCTTTCAAGAAAAGGACAAAACCCAGCAATCTGCAGTAATGAGAACATTTAAAAAAAAATGATGGAAGAATTAAAGATAGGCAAGAAATTTTAACAACTTCTTTAAATGCACAATTACACCAGAGTCTTTAAAAGTACAGTAAAATAACAAGAGTATTTTTATTTTGCTTTTAAAGAAGTTATTGAATTTTCTTGTCTGCTGTTTGTCTTTATTTTTTTCATAAAATGATTCAGGATCTGCCAATTACACATGTACTCAAGTCACTGTGCCACTGGTACCAGTATGACTTAAATGACCTGAGATGTACTTCCCTTGACTATATGAACAGAGAAATTAGGGAGTTGTCAGGCTATGTGCCACAGCCTGCTATATGCCTAGCACTGAAGAGCATTCTACCATCACCAACAATGATCCCACAATACTAACAAATGATGATGACTGCAACAATTGGCTTAGTTTTTGCTGTCATTCTCAGGGGATAAAATATTTGTCAGCAGGATATGGTTAGCAAACCAAGTTGCTTTGCCAAAGATGCTCTGCACCTGCTTTTGAATATTGGTTAAAACACTGTCCTCCCTCATAGAATGTTTTTGGCAATGTCAAATTGACAAACCTTCCAACATAGAAACATCAACCTATGGGAATCTAAATGTGCTCAATGCCAGGAGTTTAAACAAGCACCTTCAACCTCTCCTCAACTAGGAGAATGCAGACAACTGTACAGTAACAAAGATGCAGTTTAAAGCTGCAGAGGGTACCCCAGCAGTGCATGGGTTCATTACCTTCAACACCAGGAATTGCACAGACACAGACTAAAGGTGAAGGTTCCTTGACCTACATCAATAACATAAATACCTCTATGTTAGTTAAACAGGATGTACTAGAGTTTCTCCATATACAGAGTGCCACAGATAAAGTCCCATACCCTATTGTCTCAGGAAACCCATACCTCATACTTACTCCTACTGAAGACATTTACCATTCAACCAAATACCAAACTCATTAGGGACTTTAATTATCCTCCTATAAACTGTGAATCTTACATGACTCCAGATTTGCAGGCACAGAGATTCCTAGACTTTGTAAGCCCAAACACTCTGGATCAGATAGTGCATATGCCCATTTGAGGTACAAACATATTTGACCTGGTACTCCCAAGTATGAGAGAACACTCCACCCCACCTAGTGTCATGTCCTCTCTGTTAAAGTCAGATCATAAAGTGGTCTCCTTTAAATTAAAAAACAGGTCTTTAGCCTCAGTAAACCCTGTAACAGTAAGGAACTATTCAAAGACAAACGATAACCTCTGAAAATTCCAAGCTCCTTCAAACTCAGATAACACAACAGCCCATGCGGAATTGTTCACAGAAACTCTGTACAACCATGTTAATGGTATCATAGAGGCTGCTGTGCCTACCAGAAGTACATCCAAAACAAACTTTAAAAACAAACCACCCTGAAGGAATCCAAAATTTAACAGGTTGTAAAACAATAGAAAAAGGTTATAGCTAAATTTAGGAATAGTAACAGCCAAAAAGATAAAAACTCTCTTGTCAAACTAAACAGACCACTGAGAGGGCTAATTAAGTCCAAGAAAACCAATTTCTGAGATAAAGATGGCTTCACAGGCCAAGGACAAACAAAAGGCTTTCTTAAGTTATGCCAGAATCCGCAAAGGCAGCATACAACAATGTGCTGAACTGGCTGTAAATAGAGCCATGTTCATGGAGATGGGAGACAGAGCAAATCTAATGGCTGATGAATTCAGCTTTAACTTTGCCCCCACTCATCCTCACCCACCTCCAGGGAAATACCATCTAACATAGCCCCTCCAACTATCCATAGGGAGATGGTCCTAGCTGTATTCTCTAAGGCTAAGAACACAGCTTCAAAGGACACTGATAATATATTAAGCTATTTGTGAGGAATCCTAAGATGTAATCTATTGGAGCCATCAAAGTCACTATTTAACTACAGTCTCCAAACAGGCCTTGTGTTATGTGATGGAGTACTGTATCGGTCATCACTCTGCACAAAGGCATACCATCAATAGATCCCAGGAACAACAGACCTATTAATTTAACCCATTAATCTGAGACAACTCATATGCAAAGTCATGGAAAGAATTATCAAGGAAATGATTAACTATGACATAGGAAAACTCCAGACTCTGGTCCCCAGGCAATCTGGTTTCCTCAAAGAGCAGGTCATACCTACTAAACCTGGTGGATTTCTTTGAGAAGGTCACCAAGGCAATGTATGAGGGTAAAATGGTGAATACTACCTACCTTGACTTGGCTAAGGCATTTGATACAATACCCTATTTGGCCATTGTAAACAAGTTCACAATATTAGGGATAAACTCCTATGTAATAGCCTGGATAGTCAGCTGGCTCACAGATAGACCACCTCCACAAAGAGGCTATTCAGTAGTAGAGTCCCTTAGACTTCTGTGCTGAGTCTTCTCTTTGGCATCTACTTCTCAGAAGTCAAGGCCAATGTCAAGGGTCTCTGGCTGACCAAGTTTGCAGGCAATTGCAAACTAGGAGCAGTCATAAAATCCCCCCAAGAGTCCAGCATTTTACAGGAAGGTCTAATGCAAACAAATGACTGGTGCCAAAACCATGGCTTAAAACTCAATGCCAAGAAAAGCATAATAGTACCTTTTGGAAAGTCAGCCACTCTAGGAAACTACCTCATCTATAAAACACTCCTAAGAGTAGACCCAGTAGTTAAGAATGTGGGGATGCCTGTAGACAGTAACCTGGCTTTTGACCAACACGTGTCTAAGGTAGGAAGAAAGGCATTTTATATATCGCTCAACTTATAAATAAGGGCATGACATACAGATCCAGGGAGGTCATTGTGCCACTGTATTTGGTCTTCATCAGACCCATCATTGAGTATAAAACCCCCTTTGGTATGTACCTGATCAGGCACATGCAACAACTAGAATGGCTACAGGGGTTCTTCACAAAAAAATACAGGATGTAAATATAATGTCCTATACTGATTGCCTCAAAGCCTTATCTCTATACTGTATTACCTACAGACTGCTGAGGGATGATCTATGGCTGGCATACAAAGCATCCTTGAATCCTGTGGTGATGGACCATTTGCATATCTGCAGAATAAACAGCATCAGAATTATGAGATCTAGGAACATAAACTTTAAATACGATATAAACAGGACGTGTTGGAGGGACAGATATGTATCTCAGAGAATTCACATTCTTTGGAAGAGACTTCCCATCCAAGTGAAGCACAGCCCTTCCATAACCCTATTCAAGTGTAACCTGGACCAGTGGATGGGAAATCAAAAATTTACCTCAGGTCTGGCACCTATGTCGCTGATGGACAGAGGCAACTATTAAATCATGCCCTGGCTAACACTACCCTTTAGAATAACATCTAAGGCACAATAACACATGTGACATACTTCATTTGCATAGCTAGGCTTAAAATGGCACTAGAGGTCGTTAGCCAAGCACACACCTACGAACCTATGAGCACTTCTGGAAAGCAATATGAAACCTTATCTGGGTCGCTGTCACTTGATTTCAGATCCATAGAATGGCATGGGCAAAGTGTTCAATATGATGAAAAAAAAAAAAAGATTAAAGGACAGTTCTATTTTTTATTTATTTATTTTTGCTGCAATTTATGATGTCCAGTGATCTTTCTATGAATTTGCCTAAGGTTTTTAGGCAAAAGTTGGTAGAATACGGCCAGGTAACTATGGACCAGCTTACTACACCAATGGGTGAGAGAAATGCAGAACATTTAACTCAGGGGGTGAAATTGTTACACCCTGGAAAAAGTTTTTGCTAAATGAACAATATAAAAGAATAATCTTTTTTCAATGGTGGGACAGTGACGAGCAGGCAGTTCTCTGTCTGCAGAATGTAAAGAAGCCTTTGATAAATTTGACCGACTTATGTCTAAAGAACTATCAGTGAATCTCAATTGTTTAAGTTTACAATGGTACCTGGAGTTGGACATTACTCCAAGGGTCTGAGGGCTTGTAAGAATCCCACTACGCCCTTTGATATCCAGGATGAAAATGATCAACGGTTTCAAATAAGGTGGGAAGCAGCAGCCCACCACTGTTCTATAGAATGGATTAATGTACTGGTAGCTAACTAAGATGCGAGAAAATATAAATGTAGCTTGCGAGTCTGTTTCCAGGTTACTAGGTAATGATCAACTTCATAGGTTCATAGGTTGTTACTGGGCTATTTGCCCAAAGGCATATATTAGCCCAGCCACATTGTGCGGTATTCACCGTCCCTTTAGTGGTTCCCTAGACCCTTGTACTAGCAGCTAGTACCCTTGGCCCCTATCTAGTAGTGCTGTTGGTGTGATCCCCGGTGTGAACTTTCTGTTACCCATCCACTCATCAAGGTTCCTCTTGAAGAGTGATAGTGAGGAGCTCTGTCTTATATAGAAGAGAATTAATTCAGAATTGCCTTTGTGATATAAAAAATAAGCTTGCAGACTTTGAACAAGACTTACTCAACATAAAAAAGAATAAACTACATCGGGACATTTGGGACTACAATAATGGTGTGGCGTTCACCTGGAGAACCAATAAGAAAAGACGTCCCATGCGAGCCCATTCAGGGGAACGGAGGGAGGCGCTACAGCATAATGGCAGCTCAAAAGTCGGCTCTGAAGTATCCACAGAATGGGAAAGTGATTCTGGAGATTTTCCAGAGCTACCAGCACCACAAGATTCCCGGTATATGAACCGGACATTTCGGAGAGGCCAGAGAACAAAGTATGGTGATTACAGAAGCAACAAGAGAACAAGAACAGCCCCAGGGTCTACCAATAAGCAACCATATGAGGAGCAGTCTTCCACATATCACAGGTACAAATGAATACAATGGAATTAATCAAGGGACAAAAATACAGTATGTAATTCCATTGATATTATTAACAAAGTTGGTTATGTTATTAATTTGTCAGGTTATATGCTTAATGACAAGGAAATTGATTTGCTTAATAAGGGTTTAAAATGTATACCCACTGTTGTTCCTAGATTGTACATGCTTAAAAATGATATGTTCTGTCTAGTAGGAAATTACATTTGCTTAATTTTTTTCAGTGTAACAGAGTTGATAATCAGGAAGTGAGAATTAATTCTGAGGAATGTATATCAGAGGATGACAGTTTTTATTCCTATATATTAGACCTAGAAGATGATACTATGTATACTGCATATTCAAAGTTAGACACCTCTAATATTGTGTTGAAAAGTCAGTTTGTGCCACCTTTTAATCATACTGGGATAGTGCAATGTTCTTCTATGGTTGATTTTGCATTAGAAACACTGTATAAAGATTTCTTAATGAATAAGAATTCCATTCAGTATAATTTAACAAAACTGGAGTGGCAAGCATTACAGGGACTAAGCAAAAATCGACAACTTATATTCAAACCAGCAGATAAAGGAAATAAAGTTATAATTATGCATTTTACTCAGTATGCTAAGATGTGTTATGATCACTTGGATGATGTTGCTACTTATAGAAGAAGCTGTATGAGAGAATATGAGGAAGCTACTGATAAATATTTGGACCTTTTGAATAAGGGTGTTAGATTAGGCTATTTTTTCAATGATGATGTAAAAAATAAATTTGGTGTTCAGGGGTGTGTAATTGCCAATTACTGTCTGCCCAAGATTCATAAAAATATGCATAACCCTCCTGGGCGCCCAATTGTTTCAGCATGCAAATATTTTTTGAATAGTATGGGCAAATTCTTACATAACTTCTTGTTACCATATGTTACTAAACAGTCTTCATTTATTAAAGATAGTTATGATTTTTTAGAAAAAATAAAATTTACATTATGGACAGAAGAAATACATTGGCTAACTATAGACGTTAAAAGTTTGTACACCAGCATTGAACATAAATATGGACTTGGAGCATTAAGAAAAGTATTAGGAGATAGCCCTTTAGCATATTATATTATTGAATTATTTGAGTTTTGCTTAACTAATAATTTTTTTGAGTTTGATGATAATATATTCCATCAGTTATAGGGTACGGCAATGGGGGCAGCTTTTGCCCCCATGTGTGCCAATATAATGATGAGACAGTTTGAGATGGATTATTTGTATAGTTTAAAATTTTTTCAAGAACATGTAACACAATATTATAGGTACATAGATGATTTAATTTTTATTTGTAAAGGGGGCCATGAAAAAGTTACCAATTTTATTGATGAACTTCAAAAAAATCCATTTGCTTTAAAGTTTGATGGTCTACAAACAGGTATATCAGTAATATTTTTAGATATTTAATGAAAAAAATAGAGGAAAGACACTCAAAGTAACCAAAAACTCAGTAGATAGTGTCAATAGTGTGTGAAGAAATGAATGAGGATGAATTCCAAAATAGATTTATTCCAAAAAAGTAATATCTCCACACAAAACACTCAATACTTGCACATGAGCATAAACACATTTAAAGGTGGATCCCTCTCGTTCTTATGAGTTTTAGGGATCCCAAAAATTGTGGGCACCCTGGGTTTGTCTACATTTAAGTATGTAAAAGTTTTATGGTCATAAAGTCCTTCATATAACATATCATTTAGGAATATGTCAATTTTATTATAGGCAATATTTACTTCATTTTTAGATTCATTAGAATATCTGTCCTCATTTCTTAAAATTAAATTCATTTTGCCTTCATACTCGATATTGTCCATGATTACCACCCCTCCACCTTTATCTGGTTTCATAACTCTAATATTAAAGTTAGATTTCAACTCATTAAGTAGTTCATATTCTTTAACACTCAAGTTGGGTTTGAATCTAACTTTCTTGTGCACATTCCTAAGTTCACTTTCAATAATCTTCTCTAGATTTTTGAGTTGTGGGTGGAGGGGTGGATTGTAAACCGTTCTTCGTCTCAAACCCTGGTCCACTTCCCCATTATTGAGGGGGTAATATTAGACCTAGATTGACTTTCCTTAAAAATAATTTAATATCTAGCAAGGACTTAGTGAGCTCCCCCTTTCTGTATGGAATAAATTTAAAGCACGTTGATAGCAAACTAAAGTGTTCCTTCTCTAATAATGTGTTGCTAAAATTATATTTGTATTTATAATTCTTCTTCCTGAGTTGGCTGCAGCTCCAGTGGATATAAAAGATCCCACAGCACCTACAGAAAAGAGCAGGGGGAAATCCCTCAATAGAAACTAAACGCCTCGCAGGTATGGTATGCTCGGCCAAACCATTACATCAAGAAACTCCAGAGGCCAGTATAAACAGCATATAGACACTAAATAATAAATAGATATTTATTAAAGCATGAGATGCTGCAAAAGTGCACAAAAATCTAATAAAACCAGTTTCGGCTACCCAGCCTTCATCAGTGAAAAAAAAACATTTGTCATGCACAAAATCTCATGAATATTTTTACAACCCACCAACCAATGGAAACATGGTATAGTCCAATCCAATTATAAATTTTACAATATTAGTGAATACATGTATCATCATAGTCAAATAGAGGCATTCCAAGACAATACTACAGCATAATATTATTTTTAAATCATTACAGATTTTTCCCATAATTACAACATTAGACCCCAATATACATAACTTTAAAAATTCTATCAATTGTATCCCGATGCAATGACATATACTGAGAACAAAAAACAAAGTCCCCATAGCATATGAATATATACTAATATCAAATACATTGTTCAAATAATATAAAATAATAATAGTATGACATGTAAAGTTTTAACTACCATGTATAATATATTAGTGAAACACTTGATATTAAATGCTATGTTACATAATATTAAATATAGACAGTCCTAACACGGTCAGCTAATATAACAGCATAATGCTGTGTAAATAGTAATATACCAGATATATTGGTAATGTTTTCATAAGGACAAAATTATATTTAAATACAATAGCATATAACTGGGTATATTTAGCTGCCCAGTTAGTAAATATTGCTACAATCAACCAACATATTTTAACAACAGCGGCATACAGACCAGCTCATATGTAAAGTATTGGATCTGAGATATAGTGTTGTGTCAACTTACAGCAAGAACAATGTCAAAACATATGAATGAAAAAAACATATAATCCAATTTAATAATTAAAAACATATATCTCTTCTTTATATATATTCTTCCCAGTCACAACACATATATTATTATTTATGATGGTTCTAACATGTATTAGCCCAATTATCTTCCACAACAAGATTATAAGTGGTCATTGAGGCCTGGGGGAAATAGTGCTCCAAGGTGAATGATCCACTTCCACCTAAAACACGGCTTTTCAGCACTTCTGTGGATCCCTAGTGATATCTGCATTGCTTACTGTACTTATTTCCTTGTTTCACTTGAAAGAAAGTTACTGTTTGTCGTTTTTGCATTTACATTACCTGTAACACATTGCGTTTAAGTTACCTGGCACTTGCTCACTAAAGCAATTATATAAGTCAGCACTAAAACATTAAAAGCACTACACCCTCACAAACTCCCGTTGAGTACCTCATTCCCCACTGGCCCTTTTATTTCAATTATAAATGAATTCCCAATACTATTCTAGCATGTCCAAAGGTCAGTTGTCAATCTCCTCTCCAGTCCAGCTGGTGAATCTGGGAATCTTGAGGCAATGTTACAACTGCCTCATGTACACAGACAACCCTCTCCTCCTCCCAACAAATTCCAACACATGTGAGAGATGCAACCATATAGCCATACTGGAGGCTAAGCTCTCTCAACTCAGTACTGGCGAAACCAGTCAGGAGGAGAAGGAAACCACACTCACTACAATTCCAGTCACACACAGACCTACCACGACAGCAAACCAAACACATAAACACACAAAAACATACTTGGAGGCTCTAAATAAAAATCTGCCTAAGCAGCAGAGACCTCCAAAGCAGACACCCAAGCAACCGCTACCCCAAAACAAAACACGTGCAACACATACCTCACAAAGCCAGTGTGCCGAACAGTCACAGCCCTTAAGGCTAAACAACACACCTGATACACTTGTAATAGGTGACTCTATCATCAGGCACACTGACGTCCCACTCACCAGGCTGAACAAGGAGAAGGTCACGGTGAGCTGCCTGTCGGGCGCTAGGATCCGCCTCATAACACAAGCACTCAGGTCACTCCAAGGCAAGTACAAATATGACTCAGTCATTGTCCATGCTGGTGTGAATGACCTGAGACGTACTCCCTGGACTACTTGAAAAGAGACATAGAGGAGCTCTCTGAGCATGTAGCCCAGGCCGGTATGACCCTGACCTTGAGTAGCATCTTACCCTCACCAAGAATGATGCCACAATATGAAGACAAGATGATCAATTTCAACAATTGGCTTAAGTATTGGTGTCATTCAAAGGGGATCCAATGCCTGTCAGCCTGGGATGACATGCTCGACAAGCCACGATGCTTCACTAGGGACAGCTTGCACCTGTCACCCCTGGGCTTTTGGACATTGGCAAAGGCTCTTGCTACCCCCATAGTGCCTTTTTAGGCAAGGCTCAAAAGACAAACCCACCTCCATAGGTATCACAAGGGATAAGAAACTAAGAGTAATGCTACTCAACACCAGAAGTCTAAACCTCAAGATGCATGCACTCGAAACTCTCCTTAGCATGGAGAACATCGATATCTGTGCAGTAACAGAAACCTGGTTCAAGGCTCCCGAGAGCACCCCAGCACTACCAGGTTATACCTCATACCATGCTTCTCAGCCCCAAAACTTGGACCGAACCACAAAAGGAGGGGGAGTATCAATATTCGTCAAAGATACTCACACCTCCAGGTTGGTGGCACAGCACGAAGCATCAGAGACTATCCATGTGCAACTAACAGTGGGTAAAACTGCCTTCCAGTTTATAGCCTGCTACAGACCACCCTCTCAAACCCAGGAACCCCACTCAGCCTTCCTGAGAACACTGGAAAATATGAAGGTCTCTCCAAGCACCATTATATTGGGTGACTTCAACTACCCAAACATAGACTGGGAGCATTACTCTAGCTCCAACACCCTAGCCCAAAGGTTCCTAGAATTTATAAACTCAAATGCTATGGAATAACCTCTTACCACTCCCACAACAGGGGAAAACATACTGGACCTGATCATCACCAACATAGGGACTCTATGCTCCAGACCAGAAGTGTATCCCTCAATTGTAAGATCAGACCATAAACTAATCTCACTGGATATTCACATCCCGACTCCACCCCCTGCCCTGAAAACCACAGTGAAAAACTTCTCTAAAGCAAATTTCACACTCCTCAAAACCGAGGTGGAATCCTTCAAAGTCCCCGGGCCTGTGGAAAATACGGCCCAGACCACAGAATCCTTTATAAACGCATTCTATGAACACCTTCAGGAATGCATGGATCATGCAATTCCAAATAAAACCAAGACCCAATCCTCCAAAGGCAGACGTCCTGTCTGGTGGACTCCAGCCATAAACAAACTATACAACAGAAGGAGGAAGCTACTACATGATACAGCAAAATCCCAAAAAGGGAAGGCATCTCTGATCAGTATTAGCAAAAAACTACGGGCACTCATAAAATCGTCTAAGGCCAGCTTTGAGAGAAAAATTGCACAGGACACTAAGGAGAATCACAAGGCTTTCTTTAGTTATTTTAGGAACCTGGGTGGGAATTCTCAGATATGCTCAGAATTAGTCCAAAATGACAAAAAATACACCGAAGCCACAGACATTGCCAACATCCTAGCTGACAGGTTCAGCGCAAACTTCTCCCCCCCCACCAAAAGGGCAAATATCAATCCCAGCAGAGTGCTGCCCCCCTGACATCTCAGATACTCAGGTAAGAGCTGCCCTCTCTAAAGCAAAAAACACAGCATCAATGGGACCAGACGGTGTCCCGGGCTGCGTCCTACATGAACTCCAAGAAGAGCTAAACCCAAACATAAAACTACTGTTCAATCTCAGCCTTACTACAGGATATGTACCCACAGAGTGGCGTACAGCAACAGTGGTCCCTCTCCACAAATGTGGTGCCTCAACGGATCCTGGAATCTATCGCCCCATAAGCCTGACTAGCTTGGTCTGCAAAGCTATGGAAAGGATCATCATGGACCTCATAAATAAAGATATTGGGGACCTACAGACATTGGATCCTACCCAGTTCGGCTTTGTTAAGGGCAGATCCTGCCTCTTAAACCTGGTTGATTTCTTTGAAACAGTCACCAAAGCCATTGACGAGGGGAAGGTGGTCCACACAGCCTACCTGGACCTCGCAAAAGCCTTCGATACAATACCTCACTCGGGCATTATAGATAAGCTGACCAGCTTAAATATAAACCCCTATGTCACTAGATGGGTTGCAAACTGGCTCAAGGACAGAACCCACATGGTTAGAATTGCTGGAGCCATGTCAGACTCCAAACCAGTTACAAGTAGCATCCCACAAGGCTCAGTTCTGGGACCTCTCTTGTTCGGTATATATTTCTCGGAGGTACAGGCCAACACAGAAGGACTGTGGCTGACCAAGTTCACAGATGACTGCAAACTGGGCGCCATAATCGACTCTCCAGCCGACACAAGCATCCTCCAAAAGGGCATCATAGAAACAGTAAACTGGTGCCAGAGCCATGGCCTCAAGCTAAACGCCAAAAAGTGTATAGTCATCCCCTTTGGCAAAAACAAAGTGCCCACAAATTACCACATAGGTGCTAATCCATTAAGTACCGAAGAAGTAATTAGGGACCTGGGGACCCAAGTTGATAGCAATCTCTCATTTGACAACCACGTGGCCAAAGTGGTTAGAAAAACATTTTATATAGCCCACCTAATCATGAAGGGATTCACATCTAGATCAGGGGAGGTCATCGTGCCTCTTTACTCATCCCTCATCAGGCCCATAATTGAGTACAATGCCCCTTTTGGGATGTACCTTACCCGACACCTGCAGCAACTGGAAAGACCCCAAAAGTACCTCACCAAGAGGATCAAAGGGCTCAAACAGATGCCATATGCTGCCCAGTTAAAGAAACTCCAGCTCTACTCAGTGGCATACCGCCTGCTCAGAGGCGATTTGTGCCTGACGTATAAAGCCATGTCCAACCTGGAATTAATGAACATGCTGCACCTCAGAAAATCCAAATCCCATCAAGCTATGCGCTCGAGAGACTTGAACCTCAGCACTGAAATAAATAGGACATGCTGGAGGGACAGATTCATAACCCAGAGGCTCCCTTCACTCTGGAATAAAATCCCAGTCCAGGTTAGGCAGAGTCCCTCATTGACTCTCTTCAAGAGGAATCTTGATGAGTGGATGGGAGATAGTAGGTTTACCCCGGGTATCACTTCTGTGTCACTGTTAGACAGAGGCACAGTATACTAACCTCGAAAAAGGGCATAGCAAAATTAATTTAAAATGGGTGGCGAAAGCCAAACACACTCTGGCTAGGCTTATAAATGCCCTAGGGCAGATAGCCTAGTATGAACCTATGAACCTATAATATTTTTCTTTGTGGTTCAAAATACTATGCCACCCCTGTTGGTTGCTCCTGTCTCCAGTTATTTTGTCAATGATCATGAACATAAATCTGGCATTAGTATATTTCGAGGTGTGTCTGTACAGAGCATTGGTCTCCTTCTTATTTCTGATGTCACTCTTATGTTCACTCATCCTTACTCTGAGTGATTGTGATGTTTGCCCAATATAAAATGCTGAACATTGACACGTTGCTAAATATATAACCCAACTACTACTGCAATTGCCAAAAACTCTTAGATCACAGACTCTACTTGTATTAGCACTAGTACATTTTTTAATTTACTTACTTGGTTACAGGATCCACAATGGCCACATGGAAAAGTGCCCAGAAGTTGGTCACCAGTCATTGTCATCTGTTTATAGATAGCGCCCCCACTTTCATTGTGCTTGTAGTGTGAAAACAGGCCACCTAACGTTTTGCCTCGTCTATATGAGAACTGACATTTGGGGCCCAGAAGATTTCTTAATTCTTCATTTGCTAATAGAATATTCCAATTGGAATCTAAGATGTTTCTAATTATATTATGATTCCTTCCATATGTAGTGACAAACCTCAATGTAGGCTCTACTCCTGTGATTCCACGTTTTTTGTACTGTAATAACATGTTCCTGTCCTGATTAGCAGACCAAGTACTAGCTAATATAATATCGGATTTGTTATATCCTCTTTCCAAAAATCTGTTTTGGAGATCCAATTTCGCTTCCTCAAAATCTTTCTGAGATGAACTGATGCGTTTAATCCTCAAAAATTGGGATTTGGGTATATTGCGGATGGTGTGGCGTGGGTGCATACTGGACGCATGGAGCAGGGTATTGTATTGTGGATATTTCCTGTAGGTCTTAGTGTTCAAAGTGTGATCATCATTCCTGTAAACAGTAACATCCAAAAAATCAATGGTGCTAAGCTTGTATGTTACTGTAAACTCTATACCCCAAATATTGTCATTCATATATTCTACAAACTCCTGCAAGTGTGTAGAATCCACACGCCACACCATCCAACAATCATCCAAGTATCTACGCCATATGTCTATTTCAACCATGTATATGTTGTGAGGTGGGTTGTAAATCATGCATTCTTCAAAGTATGCCATAAATAAGTCTGCATATATGGGGGCAAAATATTCCCCCATAACTATACCTTGAAGTTGCCAATAACACTCCCCTTGAAAGTAGAAAACATTCTTGTTAAGCACATGTTCCGCCATATATATATAAGTAATGTGTTGAGTCCTGGTGGATATAAACTTGACTGTTCTAACCAATATTGAAGTGCCTGTAGGCCTGCCCAATGAGATATACTGGTGTATAAAGATTTAACATCCAAGGTGCACATAAGCCAATGTGATTCCAATTGTATATCTTGTATAATCTGGAGGAACTGCATAGTGTCCTGCAGTCTGGCCCTGACCACTGTGAGTAATGGTTTTAAATGTTGTGTCAAAAACATTGACAGTGGTTCTGTAAGAGAGCCAATACCTGACACAATGGTTCTCCCAGGGGGTTTGGAAATGGATTTGTGTATTTTTGGAAGCAGATACAAAATTTGTTTTTGGGGGTCCATCACTGATAAATGTTTGACCGTGTTCTTAGTAATTATTCCTTCTTCTACTGCCAGATTCAAAAATGTGTCTATCTCTTTTTTAAAGTTGGGGATTGGATCAATGAGCTTATGCATGTAGCATCTGGTATTTGATAGCTGTTCCAGACCTTCGTTCAAATAGTAACCCATGTTCATAACCACAACCGCCCCTCCTTTGTCTGCTGGTAATATGGCAATATTATGATTACTTCTCAGTTCCTCTAGAGCCATTTTTTCATATGAAGAAATATTTTGACCCATGACATGAGATTCCATAGATGGAAAATGTAAATCCCTGAGGACTGATTGTTGGAAAATGGACACATGTTTGTTCATTGGGGGTTGAAATTCAGATTTGCAAAATCTGGATTCATTAGATCTTTGAGATGTTTTAGAGGTTTCATCTGTAAAAAATAAGTTTAAATTAAGATTATGGCAAAAATTCATGACATCAGACACAATGTTGTATTCATTACAAAAAAAGCCTGGTACAAATCCAAGACCTTTATTTAGTAACTTTTCTTGTTCGAACATCGAACAAATTCAACACATTTTTGTATTCATTGTCAGTTATCTCAGTAATGTTTGTATCAATCCCTCTACAGAATCTATTCTGCTTCCCATGTTTGTATTTGTGGCCACCCGCCACCTTTTTCCACCTCTAAAGGGTGTGCCGAGTTGGACGTTTTGCGCATAGGTGACTCCTGGACCTGAACACTTTCATTATCTGTGTAGGAGGATTCCTCCCCCGATGTGCTAGCAAAAGATTTATCATTAGTTTTGAGGATGGACCTAGGTCTCTTTCTAGTTCTGCCCCTTGCCGTCCCTTGGCTAGTATCCATGGATCTAACAGATCTATGTGATTCAAATGGACGCCCCCTTTGGTAATTAGAAATGTCCCTGTTGAATTTTTTAATTTTCCTTTCTCTTGTTTGTTTCTCATAGTTTGCAAGTTCCTTTGACAGCCTGGTCACTGAGCCTTCATATATGGATAATGATTCATATTTTTTGCATTCCTCACAGATTAATTTGACTTCTGACAAATTTGTATCAATCATTCTTTCATAGTATGAGACAAGTATTTTGACAAACATCATTGATGCTTCTTGTAATGCCGTGTTCCATTCTGTGGTTAGTCTCTCTTCAGATCTACTAACCAGTGGCTGTAGGCATATTCTCAGACCCCTAGGGGCCATATCCCTATTGATATACGCACTAAGTAGTCTGAGATGACAGATATTGGCTCTGAGTTATTTTTTTGAGAAATGAGAATCCCAAAGTAGTTACAATTGGTATATTGGGCCCAGAAAAACTGGTCAGGCTGTCAAAGAAATCTTCTACTTATGAGTCTATTACTATTCTACAGAAACAAATAAATAAAGAGCAGGGTAATTCACTGATACCAAAGGGCAGATATGCTGTATTGGGGTACAAGTCTGTAAACAACAACGTTGCAGAATCAGAAAGGGAGCAGGTCCAAACCAAAAACACATAAATATAATGCTGGTTCTTATTTGCAATAATATCAGAAAATTACTGAAAAAACAATGTTGCTGTAAGGAAGAATGTCCAAACCAAAGGCACATAAGTATAATGCTAGTTCCTATTTGCAATAATATCAGAAAACAATGTTGCTGTAACCATCAGAAAAATACATAACTTTATAAACCCTATCTTAAAGCTGTGTGTAAAAAGATCTGATATCTATCTATTTCAAGTTTGGATATAGCAAAATGATCATACATTAAGAAATCATAACCTTATGTAGTTATTAATAATTCTGTATACACACTCTATCCATCATGATAGGATATATCACAATGAGTATGTGGATCACAATAGCAAAATATTTGGTTTAAACACAATTATCTAATCATTCTTAATGTTGTCATAATAACTCATCCCTGAATAATAAGGATGACCCACTTGACCTTATGTGATATGGTTGTAAATATCAACCATATCCAAATGTCGATTAAATGAATAGGACTATAGTGTTATATCTTATCCACAAAACTGAAATAGTTATGGATACATACACTGAATAATATTAATGCTAAATGAGAGCTTTCATTAGCTGTTTATATATATATATATATATATATATATATATATATATATATATATATATATATATATATACCTGTTATGTTGTCCGAATAGAGTCCTGTTAATTATAATAAGGTTGCACAATAAAAGTGCACACATGAGCCCAGTAGCTTTTCAATAGGGAAAATATAAGTATATTAGTTATATCCCTAAGTATTAGGCCCAAATAGTTGTCCGATTAAGTTTGTATAGTCTATCTGTTCCAAAGTAGATAGTAACCTGTAAACACATAAATTCAATATGGTAAAATGCTATAATTGTATTTCAAACAAGGTTGTATACCCTAAATACCTTAACTTGACAGACCATAAACATTCAATACTAGATAGACCTAATTTCAATATTCAGTCTACATAGAGTAAAATAATATATACTTCATAATACCCCCTTTAAAGTTCGATTGGTACAATATAGTCTTTCAGTTACAAAAACCAAAAAGTACAATGAAAAATGTAATAAAATTACAAAATGGTTTATTTCTCCAAGTCTGTGTTCTAAAGATGTTATTTTGAGAAGTTTTTAATCCCCTCGTTATTAGTTGGCCCCGACGTATCTGATGGTTCCTAAAGTTTTTTAAAACACAGTACCTGGTATTGCGAAAGTCCAAATTCACAAGTGGTTAGAGAAAAAATGTCCAACTGCTGATCCTCAAGTTCCAAAAATATATATAATCCATTCAGGACTCGAAATGGAGTGCGAATCCATACATCACTGCAAGTATGTTGTTCCTGGAAAACATAGTTAGTCCAAAAAATGGCCACACAGTGTCTTTATACGACCATGCCGTTGTTGTAATTGCAATAATGGTCCCAGCCAAATCGCTCCAGATTGCAACACCACACCAGAGTCAAACCAAATTCAGTGAAGACTGAAAAACAGTTTTAAGGACGTCAACTTAACAAGAGATGTCTCCGATACTGTTCCTCCTTGACCGCTAACTGCCAATACCAAGTGTAAACACCAATTTTATATATCTCCAAACTCAATGGATACAGTTGAAAGATTTGCCCGAAAGATGATGCTTCTATTATGATAACTTACCACAAGTCAGTTCCAATGGTTGGTTTAAAAAAATATAGAATAAATGAGGAGAAATCCTCCTACACTAAAAAAGTGTAAATGCTGCAGTCCAACAGCAAGGCCCAAACACGACAGCAGAAACTAAATGCCTCTCAGGTACGGTATGCTCGGCCAAACCATTACATCAAGAAACTCTAGAGGCCAGTATAAACAGCATATAGACACTAAATAATAAATAGATATTTATTAAAGCATGAGATGCAGCAAAAGTACACAAAAATCTAATCAAACCGGTTTCAGCTACCCAGCCTTCATCAGTGAATTATTATTATAAAATTATTATTTTATATTATTTGAACAATGTATTTGACATTAGTATATATTCATATGCTATTGGGGACTTTGTTTTTTGTTCTCAGTAAATGTCATTGAATCGGGATACAAATGATAGAATTTTTAAAGTTATGTATATTGAGGTCTTATGTTGTAATTATGGCAACAATCTGTAATGATTTAAAAATAATATTATGCTGTAGTATTGTCTTGGAATGCCTTTATTTGACAATGATGATACATGTATTCACTACTATTGTAAAATTTATAATTGGATTGGACTATACCATGTTTCCATTGGTTGGTAGGTTGTATAAATATTCATGAGATTTTGTGCATGACAAATGTTTTTTTCACTGCTGAAGGCTGGGTAGCCGAAACCGGTTTGATTAGATTTTTGTGCATTTTTGCTGCATCTCATGCTTTAATAAATATCTATTTATTATTTAGTGTCTACATGCTGTTTATGCTGGCCTCTGGAAATCCCTCAATTCCCTGGCCAAATTTTTGAGTACTACTAGTATAAAAATACCTCCTCAGGTCTCCCCTGAAAAGAGGCCATTAGCCTAATGGGACTAACCCACTCAACAAAGATTAAATAACTAAAAACATTAATTTATTAAATAAATAAATCATACTAGTCTACAACCATTCACATGAGAAAAGAATGGCCTGCTAACTCCACTAATGTGTGAATTCCATTTCCTCTTGGAGACTGTAATGCTCAACATGCAAATGTTAACAATCTGGACAAAGGCTAGTAAAAACGTGGATACATCTGGCCAATAATCTGGACAACTAATTACCACAGAATTTGAATTCCTAATAGCATAACAGATCCTACGTCCAACAAGATTCAGTAGGATTGTGGGATATCACTACTTAATAAAAACACATCTGAAAAGCACATTGAAAAAATATAGTTTATTTCAGATTAAGCTTAGTAAGTGACTTTATCAACTTCACTTTGGTAGACTGGGCATTGCCTAAAATCAAATAACCTTCCATATAGTTTTTAACATGCTAGACACCTTCCCTGTTGTTGCACATTTTGGCTGTCAGCAGCTTGATGAACTAGACCTTATCCCCCACCCTTTACATCATTAATGTCCTACCTGATAGTATCAACTTAACTGGTACAGCATACATCATTCATATAGAAGACATTACACCCAGGACCAAAATACTGACCAGTAAAGCTTTGTACATTACTACACAATATACTAACTACCACTGACACCACTCCACAAGTTAAGTATACCATGGAAAAAATAAATATAAAAAGCTTATATTTCACCAATGTGCATTTGCATAGACACACACATACAGAAATGTTTCACTGCTCACTGTAAAGTCTAATTATACCCAGTCTTGGTTAATGTTTGTATTTGATTCTGGTTAACTACTGAAACCTTGAAACTGCATCCATCGATCAGCCTTAACATCAAACCAATATATTGAAAATTGAAACAGCAACAAGCAGGAAACTTGAAACTGAATACATTGACTCCCGTAGTTCGATGTATTTGACATAGTAGAAGGTGACGTTAGTCACCCAAGCTATGCACCATAATGTACCATGACACTCTAGAGTCAATGGTACATCATTTTTACTATTTTGGAGGGGTCAAGCCCATCTGCACCCTCCAGCCCCCCCACACACACCCTGCAAATTATATATACCAACTCCGAGATCGCACTACAGTGTGGAAATGGGTTAATTCCCTGTTCCTCACTGAACCATGTACATGAAAAGAGCCATGGAATAGCTGTCCGATCTTGTAGCCCAGGCAGGTATGACCCTAGCCATGAGTAGCATTCTGCCATCACCCAGAATGATACTGCAGTACAAGGACAAAATGATTGACTTCAACAATTGGCTAAGCTTCTGGTGTCATTCTAAGGGGATCCAGTATCTGTCTGCTTGGGATGACATGGCCGACAGACCACAATGCTTTGCCACAGATGGCCTGCACCTGTTGCCCTTGGGATTCCAGATACTGGCTAAGGCTCTTGCCGCCCCTATAGTGCCTTTTTTAGGCAAGGTTCAAATGACAAATTCACCACCATAACAGGAACAGGCAAGCAAAAACTGAGGGTAATGCTACTCAATGCTAGAAGTCTAAATCTCAAAATGCTCTCATTCGAGGCACTCCTTAAAATGGAGAACATCAATATCTGTGCAGTGACTGAGACCTGGTTCAAGGCTCCAGAGAACACCCCTGCACTACCAGGCTATAACACATACCACACTTTTCGGCCATGTAACCTGGACCGAAACACCAAAGGCGGAGGTGTGTCCATATTCATTAAGGATATCCACACCTCCAGGCTAGTTGCTCAGCATAATGCATCCGAGGTTATCCAAGTGTAACTAACTCTGGGAAAAACTGCAATCCAAATTGTAGCTTGCTACAGATCCCCCTACATGTCTCAGGATTCCCACTTCTCTTTTCTTGATGTACTGGAAAATATTAGGGTTCAACCAAACACCCTAATAATGGGTGTCTTCAACTACCCCACCATTAACTGGGAAAGCTACTCGTGTACCAACTCCTTAGCTCAACGCTTTCTGGCTCCAATGCTCTGGATCAATTTATCCACACCCCCACTAGGGGCAACAATATCCTAGACCTAGTCATTACCAACATGAGTGACCGGTGTTCCACACCTGAAGTCAACTCCTCGTTGGTCCAATCCGACCATAAGCTAATCACCTTTGATATCCACATCCTGCCCTCATCCCCCATTAAGGAAACCACAGGAAAAATTTCTCCAAAGCCAACTTCATGCTTCTTAAGACAGAAGTGGTGAACTTCATGACACCCATGCAGATGGACAATACAGTTCCAACTGCTGAATCCTGCACAAATGCACTCTATAAGCACTTACACGAGTACATGGATCATGCTATCCCAAACAGAACCAAGATGCTATCCTCCAAAAAAAGGAAGCCAATCTGGTGGTCCCCTGCCATAAACAAACTGTACAACAGAAGGAAGAAACTTTTGCAAAAGAAAGTAAAATACCATGAGTGGAGGAGCTCCCTGGTCAGCCTCAGTAAGAAGCTGAGATCCCTTATAAGATCCTCCAAAACTAGCTATGAAAACAAAATTGCCACCAATTCTAAGGACAACCACAAAGCATTCTACAGCTATGTCAAGAATCTCGATGGCAACACCCAGATCTGCTCTGAGTTACAGCACAATGGCATGAAAATTATAGAACCAACTGATATTGCCAACATCCTAGCAGATAGATTCAGTGCTAACTTTACTCTTCCCATCCTCTAAAGGATCCATATCTATACAGGAAGAATGCAGAGTCTCTGTAATCACAACTACACAGGTAAAAGCTGCACTCTCTAAAGCCAAAAATACAGCATCCATGGGACCAGACAACATCCCAGGCTGCGTTTTACATGAACTTCAGAACGAACTGGCTCCCCACTTAAGCACCATGTTCAATAATAGCCTCACATCAGGCTTTGTGCCCACTGAATGATGCACAGCAACAGTTATCCCACTCCACAAAGGGGGAGCCACCACTGATCCCGGGAACTATCATCCTATTAGCCTGACGGGCCTGGTCTGCAAGGCCATGGAACGTATCATCATGGACCTCATAAACAAAGACATTGGTAAACTCCAAACTCTGGATCCCACCCGGTTCGGGTTTGTGAAAGGCAGATCTTGCCTCCTGAACCTGATCAACTTCTTTGAGGCAGTCACCAAAGCCGTAGATGAGGGTAAGGTGGTTCACACAGCCTATCTTGACCTCGCCAAGGCTTTCAACACCATCCCCCATTCTGGAATTATAGCTAAACTCAGTAAACTAGGTATAAATCCCTACGTCACAAAATGGGTTGCCAACTGGCTCACTGACAGAACCCACACTGTAAAAGTTGCAGACTCCAAATCTTACCTCAAAGCAGTGACAAGTGAAGTATCACAGGGTTCAGTCCTGGGACCTCTCCTGTTTGGTATCTACTTCTCTGAAGTACAGGTTAACACAGAAGGCCTCTGGCTATTGAAGTTCGCAGATGACTGCAAACTAGGAGCCATAGTCAAGTCCACAAATGATGTGGACATCCTACAGAAGGGCCTTGCTGAGACAGATGCCTGGTGTCAGAGCAGTGGCCTCAAGCTCAATGCCAAAAAGTGCAATGTCACCCCCTTTGGTAAAAACTCTGTACCCATGAACTACCACATAGGCAGCAATCTACTTAACATAGAATGTATCATAAGAGGCCTTGGGACCCAGGTGGACAGTAGTCTCTCCTTTGATAGTCACATTGACACAGTAGTCAGGCAGTCCTTCTACGTGGCACACCTCATCATAAAAGGGTTCTCATCCAGGAAAAAAGAGGCCATTGTTCCCATCTACTCGACACTCATTAGACCCATTATAGAGTACAATGCCCCTTTTGGAATGTACCTCACAAGACATCTGCAGCAGCTGGAAAGGCCACAGAAGTACCTCACAAAGAGGATTACTGGCCTTGAACAAATGCCCTACACTGACCGTCTCTAAAAGCTCCAGCTTTACTCTGTAGCATATCGCATACTCTGAGGGGATCTCTGCCTAACATATAAAGCTATGTCAAACCCAGAGCTGTTGGACATGCTACACCTAAAGAAATCCCAATCCCTCCGAACTACACACTCTAGGGACCTAAACCTTGTCACCACAATAAACAGGACATGCTGGAGGGATAGATTCCTGTCCCAGAGACTTTCCATACTCTGGAACAGGCTATCCATCTATGTCAAGCAAAGTTCTTCATTAGCCCTCTTCAAGAAAAATCTTGATGAGTGGATGGGAAATAGGAAATACACCCCGGGGATCACTTCTGTGTTTCTGCTTGACAGTGGCACAGGAAAATAACTTTCTTGGGTGGCATAAGCCAGGGAACCTTGTTGGCCAGGCTTACGTAGGCTCTTGGGCCGATAGCCTAGTACCTACCTATGAACCTATGGACCTAGATCTCCACTCAAAATTCTCAACTCAATCACTCACTCTACACTACCCATGTGATGAAGTGTAGTTGATGTGTTTGGGTTCGCAAAACTGCCTCTTGGAAAACTGTAAGTCAACATCGTCACACTCGATTGACTGCAGTTCGCAAATCTAATTTAAACCTTTGATTCTCATTTTAACAGTAAGATTTTCTCATCTTTCTGTGGTCCTTTCAGAGTAAAGCTTTTTGATTTTTTTCAAAACTAAATTTCTGCAACTGGTAGTATATTAATGCTGATATATTTTCCCCCGCCTCACATAAATTTCTTCTTCAATGAGTCTAAACAATTTGTCTCTGAACACCCATTACAATGTGCTCATTCTGTTATTGGTAATCAAACATACAATGTTAAATTCTTCATTTCTGAGTACGCTGTCTGTTAGTCTGTGCTCTCTCTAACATGCTTGTTTTAACTTTGTTACACAGATTAACCAATGTACTACTTTAACTAGTTTGTAGATGCAGATTAGTGAAAATACACTTGCCCCTGCTCCAAAGATCCTTGTGGTACATGCTGTCAGTATCACTGCTGTATAACTCTGCTAACAAGTGAATATCACTTTTTACCTTCCTATTTGCTCATTCTCCAGATCGTATCATCCACTTCAAGCCTTAAAGAGCATAGCATATTCTAATAACTTTAACCCCTTTTATTTTTGCCTGTACAGTTTTCACTTTCCTACAAACGGGCATGGGGATGATATATAGATTGCATCAAGAAGGCACCCCAGCTGATAACTAAACTGGAAAACTAAACACTATGCGGCAGGAATTCTAAGTGTAACTGTGCTGTCTCTCACTTGCATACACAGTATTTCATTACATCTTGAAACAACAAGCTACTCCCCCAAGCACATTCCCAAGATCTTACCTTTCCTCTAATTCTCCTCTCCAGCTTTGTTGTATAAAAAGCCAGGTAGAAAACATCAGTCATTTTTAGTAAAGTAATAACAAAGAATTTAACTTAAGATGAAAAGTGAGTACTCCTCTACAGGGTAGGTAGACGTCTGCTCCAACTTGTGAAACACTCTGCCTCTCAAGTCCATGGCTAGAAGCCGTTTGATCCTGGGTATTATACTGATAAAAGATAAAAAAAAAAAAAACTCTTCTCTACTCCTGCCTACAATCAAGCATTACTTTTTTACATTGACCAGTAAGGAACTGTACATCAACACACAGTACACTAACCACCACTGACACCACTCCACAAATTAAGTATACCATGGAAAAAAGTAAATATAAAAAGCTTATATTTCACCAATGTGTATGTGTAAAGACACACACACACACACGCACACGCACACGCACACACACACACACACACACACACACACACAAATGTTTCATTTTTCACTGTAAAGTATAATTACAGAATATACAGAAGTCACAATAATAATATTATCATTGCTTACATTAACTTCATCAATAAGATATTTAATTCCACATGCTAAATAAATGCTTGTAATAGCAGAGCTGCACAATTGTGCTATCACACAGCTGCAGCATCATTAACATCATCAAAGGTTCATAGGTGTGCACTAGGCTAATGACCCTGGAGCCTTTACAAGCCTAGCCCATAGAAGTGCCCTGGCATTATGCTGCCCAACATTAGTTCCCAGTGCCTCTATCAAATAGAGCCACTGGAGTGATCCCCGTGGTGAACTTTCTATTTCCTATCCACTCATCAAGATTTCTCTTGAAGAAGGACAGTGAGGTGCTCTGCTTGACATGTATGGGAAGCAGTCTCTGGGTTATGAACCTGTCCCTCCAGCATGTTATTTTGATTGTGGTAATGAGGTTGAGGTCTCTGGAGCATGTGGTGCAGAGGGATTGGGATTTCTTTAGATGTAGCACTTCTACGAGAGCTGGGTCAGACATGGCTTTGTAAGTCAAACAGAGATAAATCAGCAATATGAGACAGAGAATAGCTGGAGTCTTTTAAATTTGTCTGTGTAAGGCATGTATTTAATGTCTAGGATCCTCTTCATGAGGTACCTCTGTGGCCTCTCCAGCTGTTGCATTGTGTCTAGTGAGGTACATGCCAACTGGGGAATTATACTCAATGATTGCTCTAATGAGGGAAGAGTAGAGAGAGATGATGACCTCTTTCTTCCTGGATGCAAAACCCTTGGTAATGATATCTGCCACATAGAAGGACTTTCTGACCACAGTGACAATGTGGTGGTCGAAGGAGAGGTTGCTGTCAACCTGCATCCCCAGATCTCTTATAGTGCCTTCAGTGTTCAGTGGACTCCCATCAATGTGGTAATTAGTGGGAACTGAGTTTTTACCAAAGGGGATGACGACCATACTTCTCAACCTGGAAACATCAAGGCCCATGAAAAATAGGTACAACTCTGTACGCTGATTAACATGCAATTTGCATACATAATTACATAACCCAGTCCACTCCAATGGAATTGTGGGACACCAACACATACTAAAGGACAGACAACCAAAATATGGCAACAGAGTCCCCCTGCAGCCATTCTAATGTCCCATTACCTGGCTATTTTGCTCCATTTACCATAAACACTAATGTGCATACTGCTTTACTTCTACAATGATTATTTGGGTTTTATTTTTACATTTTATAGCACAATGCACACACACTAAGACATCTGCTAAACAAAGCAATACGGTTTCACAATGAACCCACAATCTTCTGCATCAAAATCAAGTATTAATTTCTCTCTGTTGTGCTACTAACACCACAAACAGATTTGGTATAACCAGCCCTAAACTTATCTGCCCCTGAAGAACTATGCAGCACAAGAAATCTGGAAAAGTCAAATTTATTTGGGGGGCGACAAAAGCACAAAACAGGGACACATTTTAAACATTGCTTGTATAATCTTAGAAATGTTGTTGGAATAAAATGTCTTATTTACCATGCATTTCCTGAAAGATAGGAAGACTGAAACTTAAATGGCTATCATTATTTAGTGAACTCAGTTCATTTTCTCACTAATATGTTAGAAAACCACAGATTAAGAGGAATAGACCAAAAGTATGAGCCAAACATTCCATAAAACTTTGGACATTGAGAACCATGGTTATCTCCTTAAATCACAAGTGGGCATTTACACACACGCACTTGGTCAGAACCTCACCCATTAAACTAAAGCACAGTTTCCAACTGAACCAGATGCAGTACATGCCCATTACCAACCTCCAACCCCTGCAAAAGCATTTTTTAACATAAAAAGCCTCAACGATGGTGCTAAAGATCCAGTTTACAGTTTCAAAATGAATACAGTAAAAGAAATTACTTAACTGTGCACTCAATTTAATATATTAGCAATGCTGTGGAAACTGGAATATTACATGCATGTCAGACTGCTCCACTTTAAAGTTTTCATGTTGGTGGGAAAAAAGTAAATAATCTCTGCTGCATCACAGACCAAAAAGGCAATCTACTGTTTGACTTTATTTTTTCCTGGACATTCTGAAAATGTGATTATCTAACTGCTTACAGTGTTTTGTCTAGAAGAGTTTATGGCTATAATACAGGACAATTATGGTGCATGCACACCCACGCACACACACACACACACACACACACACACACACACACACACACACACACACACACACACACACACACACGCACACACACGCACACACGCACACACACAGACACACACAGACACACACACACAGTCATATACAGACACACAGACACACACACAGACACACACACACACACACACACACACACACACACACACACACACACACACACACAGACACACACACAGACACACACAGACACACACAGACACACAGACACACACAGACATATTCACACACACACACACACACACACACACACACACACACACACACACACACACACACACACACACACACCCTTTGCTTCCTTACCTAATTCCCTGAGTGCTTTCTCCGTTCTTGCCTGCCATTAGTTCCCTGAGTGCCTTCTCTGTTCTTGCTTGCCATTAGTTCCCTGAGTGCCTTCTCTGTTCTTGCTTGCCATTAGTTCCCCAGTGCTTTCTCCGTTCTTGCCTGCCATTAGTTCCCCATGTGCTTTCTCTGTTCTCACCTGCCATTACATCCTGCAGTAATTCAATGGTGTCTGTAGTTCTCCATTTACATGCTGCCTGGACAAAACTGCCATCTGTTGCCATTACATCCTGCTGCAAAAAAAAAAAAACAAAACGAGCATTTACTGCCGAAAAACAAGGTGAGCATTACTGCCTGCCATTACATCCTGCTGCTTGTTAGTGCTGCCGTTTAAACAATTCCCGCTCACAGCCAGTCAGAAATGATGATGTGAGCTCCTTGAGCTCAATTCCGACTGGCTAGTAGCCCTGACGGAGCTGACGTCATTGTGCACGTGATGGCGTCAGCTCCCAAAGCTCGATAATTTAAAAAATAAAACAAAACAAAGCAAAAAAAATCAGAAATGAAGGGGTGCCAGTCGGGAATCGTGGCACCCCTTCATTTGGACCCCAAAACTTGGCAGAAACCTAGTAATTCGGCATGGTTGGAAAGTATGATGACGCATTTTTTGGTGTTAAGCTTAAGGCCATGGTTTCGACACCACTCATTGGTCTCAGTGAGGCCTTTCTGTAGGATGTGTGAATCACTTGGGGAGTTAATAATGGCTCCCAGCTTGCAGTCATCTGCAGACTTGGTCACCCAGAGTCCCTTTGTGTTGGCTTGTAATTCTGAGAAGTGGATGCCAAACAGAAGAGGACCCAGGAACGATCCCTGTGGGACTCCTCTAATGACTGGTTGGCAGTCTGACTTGGAGTCTACTACTTTCACACTGTGTGTTCCATCTGCGAGCCAGTTTGCAACCACTTAGTGATATAGGGGTTGATGCCTAGTTTGGTGAGTTTATCAATAATTCTTGAGTGAGGAATGATATCAAAGGCATTAGCCAGATCGAAGCAGGCTGTATGCACTGCCTTACCTTTATCCAAAGCCCTGGTGACTTAGTCAAATAAGTCAACCAGGCTAAGCAGGCATCATCTCCCTTTCATAAAGCCAAGCTGCATGGGGTCTAGAGTTTGGAGATTTCCTATATCTTTGTTGATCAGGTCCATGATGATGTGGTCCATAGCTTTACATATCAGACTCATCAGGCTAATGGGGCGATAATTCCCAGGGTCTGTAGTCGCTCCCCCTTTATGGAGAAGGATGACTGTAGCAGTGCGCCATTCAGTAGGGACAAAGCCTGAAGTGATGCTGTGACTGAACAGGGCACACAGATGTGGTGCCAGTTCGCTTTGTAGTTCATGAAGAACCCAGCCAGGGATATTATCGGGTCCTATGGAAGCTGTATACTTGGCCTTGGACAATGCAGCTTTAACCAATGCTGCAGTAATGCTGGGTGCCTGGCATTCTTCCGGTATTGTGATTGGTCCTTTAGGGGGGGAGAGAGGGGTAAAGTTGGCACTGAATCTGTCTGCCAGAATGTTGGCAATATCTGCTGGTGCTGTATAGGAGGTACTATTGTGCAGTAACTCAGAGCAAATTTGGGTATTAGCATGGAAGTTCTTGATATAACTACAGAAGGCTTTGTGACTGTTTTTAGTGTCTGCTGCAATTCTGCCTTCATAGCTGGCTTTGGAGGATTTGATGAGGGATTATTCAACTTTTTGTTGAGGTTAATAAGGGAGTTTTTCCAGTCTTGGGACTTCACCTTTTTCTACAACAGTTTCTTCCTTCTGTTGTAGAGTTTATTAATGACAGGGTACCACCATATTGGCTTCCTTTTTTTGGATGAGAGGGTCTAGCTCTGTTGGGTATGGCTAGTTCCATGCATTTATGTACATGTTCGTACAGTGCATTGATGTATGATTCAGCAATCATGCAGCTATTTTCCATTGGCAAGGGTGCCGTGAAGTTAGCCACCTCTGTTTTTAGGAGCCCAAAGTCAGCTTTGGAGATGTTTTTCTAGGTGGTTTCCTTTGCGGGGGGGGGGGGGGGTGAAATGTGGATTTCCATGGTGATTACTTTATGGTCGGATCTGACCAGGGAGGGATTGACTATTGTTGTAGAGCAACGGTCACCCATGTTAGTAATAACAGGTCAAGGATGTTGCTTCCTCTAGTGGGGATCATAATGAGCTGATCCAGGGCATTGGAACTGATGAATTCCAGGAAGCTTTGGGCCAGTGTATTGGTACTTGAGTAGTTTTCCCAGTTGATGGCGGAGTAGTTGAAGTCTCCTGGTATGAGAGTGTTGGGTTGGACCTTGATAGATTCCAGGGTGCTTAAGAATGTGGAGTGAGAGTCTAGGGACATGGTTGGGGACCTGCAGCAGGTTATCTTACCTAATGTTAGTTGTACCTGAAGTATCTCAGATACGTTATGCTGGGCTACTAGTCTGGAGGTGTGCATATCCTTTATGAATATGGAGATACCACCGCCTTTGGAGCTTCAGCCCATGTTTCGGAGCCGAAAGGTGTGGAATGAGTTATAGCCTGGTTCCACAGGGGTGCTTTCTGCTGTTTTAATCCAGGTCTCATTACAGCACAAATGTCGATGTTCTCCATTTTGAGGAAGGCTTTGAGTGAGTGCATCTTGAGATTTAGACTTCTAGCACTGAGCAGCATGACCCTCAGATTGCATTTATTTGTAGCTGTTATGGTGATAATTTGGTCTTTGGAACACTGCCTAAAAAAGGCACTATAGGGGTGCCAACAGCCTTAGCCATTACCCAGAAACCCAGGGATGACAGATGCAGGCCATCTCTGACAATGTATCGAGGTCTGTCAATCATGTCATCCCAAGCAGATACTGGATCCCCTTAGAATGACACCAGAAACTTGGCTAATTGTTGAAGTCAACCATTTTTTTGTTTGCACTGCGGTATCACTCTGGGTGATGGTAGGATACTGCTCAGGGCTAGGGTCATACCTGTCTGGGCCACATAATCCAAGAGCTCTTCCATGTCTCTTTTCATGTTGCCCCAGGGAGGTGCATCTCAGGTCATTCACACCCACATGGACAATGACAAAGTCAGACTTGTAGTTGTTGTGGAGCGACCTGAGTACGTGTGTTATGTGTCGGATTCTGACACCTGATACACAGTTGACTGTTACCTTCTCCTTATTCAACCTAGTGAGTGGAACATCTGTGTGGCACACTATGATTTGTGTATTGGGCAAGGTGTTTAGCCTTAGGGACTTAGGTTGAGTGGTACACTGTGGAGGTGAGCTATGTGTCCTGTGGTTTGTGCTGTGTTGTGGTGGTCGAGTACGTGTCTGTCTTGGAGGCATCTGCTGTTTGGGTAAATTTCTATTGACAGACTCTGTGAAGGTGGGTGTGTGGTTTGTGTTTTTATGTGAGAGCTGTGATGGTGGGTGTTCTGGAGGCCTATGTGTTTCATGTGGTGTGGTGCAGGTGTTGGCCTTCTCCTCTTGATCAGCTAGTCCGGTCTTGGCTGCAGAGTGCATAGCTTCCAATTTGGTAATATAAGTGCATCTCTCACAAGTCTGAGTGTTGGGAGGTAAGAAAAGAGGGTTGTCTGTGTACATGAGGCAGTTGCTACACTGCCTCAGAATGCCCAAGTGCACCAGGTTAGTAGGAGAAAGCACAGGGAACTGCCCTTTAATCATGCCAGGAGGGGTAGTCATAACTACTAAGTACTGGAGCTACTTCTGTGAAGAACAACTAGTGCTGATGGCACTTAGGTGTTCTACAATAATTGCTACAAAAACCTGTTGAAGTGCAAAGCGATTAAGCTACTTGAAGTGCAAGAGAGAGAGAGAGAGAGAAAGAACTAGTAAGATCTAAGGGAAAAACTGAAGAACAGACTTTCTGGCACTAGTAATAGTTTACCTCAGCTTGGCACAGCTGCGCAGAGCTTATACAAGTGCAAACCCATGCAAACATGGGCTTTTAAACCAGAAAGTTAAAAAGGATGAAAAAACTGACCAAATGGCCAATAAACTACAATTTCTGGTTCAGAAACCACTCCTCTTGTGGTAAAAAGGCTACCTAGTGCTTTCACTGAATGATCTCTTCAGTATAAAAGGTCATCAAAAATACAAGTTCAGGTAAATAAAGTCATTAATAACTACTTTAGTCAAATATAAACTTGAGGACTTTGGAATATACCTGATGAAACCTTACCAAATAAAAACAAATACAGTTATCTAAATATATGTAAACTGTAACAGTGCAGTGCCTATTTAAAATGGACTAAAAAAGTTACGTACTTAATTCCTCTATTTGATTTAATTATTAGCATAATTATTGACATACTAGAGTAGCAGAAGGTACAAGGGAAATTGCATATCTGCTATATTAAATAACAGCTACAAAACACCACAAAGCCATCATAAGTAAAAAATAAAGAAGAGAAAAAATGTTTGCATGGGTGACGAATATGTGATTTACAGGAGATGTGGCATTTGTCAGCTGCAGTCAATTGGTTGGTTATATACTCAGGATTTTTTGCTCACTGTCACCTAGAAATGACTTTACTGAATGCAAAATCTAACACAATTTCAAATGCATTATTTTTAGCCTGTTTTGCTCAGTTCTACTTATGTTAAACAACCATTCATCTCAGAGGGAAAAGGCAGGACTTGCTATTATTATAGAAATAATACAGGGAATAGATGCCTATTCTGGTGCCCTGTGCTACTGTACTTCCTGAATAAAGAGTAAAAAAAAAAGTTCTTGCTTACACCGCACGAGAAGCACTTCAGCCCTGAATGCAAATGCTAACCATTCATTTCTGAATGCTAGTACTGCACTAATTGCCAACTGGCTGCTGTGTAAGACTTCACACTCAGGGCCCTCTTTGCCCCCACCATAGCTACACCTCTAAAAAAACAGTCCCAGCTTCACCACGTGATGCCTTTTTCCTGACAACGAGCACCCAATCAACATTTAAAGCTAATTATGTAAAGTGCAAGTAAGGTTTTCCTCAACTTTTGAAATCTAAGCTTGTGATAGCTGATTGTATATCAAGCACTTTTTGGTTACTTTCTGAGGAATTACTCAGGTAATGACATACATTTCTAGAACAGTTAACACCTTGTACTAATTTTCCACAGAGATTTAAAGACTTCAGACAAATAATGTCATGATATAAAAAATGCTTTTTTCTAAAGAAAAAATACAACTGAGAAGAGACTGGTATTTACTTCTCATATATCTGGAAACAACACAAAGTAGTAGCTTTGCTTGGCATCACTTTTTACACAATATAAACAATGTAAAATAAGCCTGCTTTTGTTTTCAGAGCTTGTTTTCAGGGCTCTTTTATTACACTCTTAAAGCAAAACATCTTTTCTCTGAAAGTGGCCTACTATTGTTTCAGTCTCTATGGAAGTAGTCAATAAACATAAGAGCAAACTTTCAGGCTTTCCCAAAGCAGTGCCACCCCAACACAATCTTACTAATGTGTATTAACCCTAACCCTGTCCCTAACCTGAACCCTCCATATTGTCTTCTGAAAAAAGGCTTTCCTTAACAGTAGCACTACACAAACCAAAAACATACATGCACACACACAAGCTCACCAACACAACACACATATTAGTGCATAAACATAACATATAACCTAGCCCTTTCCAATCCCTTACTCTTATATAACCTCTAAACACTCATACACATACACACTACCACCCCAATGCAGAAACATTCTGTATAGCCAAAAGTTTCATTAACACACACAGCCACTTACCATAATCAAAAGTGCATCATGTATAATACCTAAACATTCTGCATTTTCCTTGCAATAAATCTGGCATTTAGTCCTTTTGGTGCACTTGCTTTCAAGTACATGAATTGTCAACATGAATCATATTTTTGCATTGATTCCTATTTTGTTAATAGCTGAAATAATTGTAGTACAGATTAATGTAAAATCAGGTGATAGTAGGGTTAAGGAAGTTTCTGTTTTCCCACTAATGTGTATATTAAGTTGTGGGGGTATGTGGAAGCAACCCCCTCGCAAAAACAATGTTTTTGGTGTATTTTATAAATTTTTAATTGAAAGTACTCTTGATTAATTTTAAGATGATTGGCATTGCAATAAAAGGTGTATTCACCTTTCATTGCATATCAAACTGATTTGTACAGAAACTTGTGCTGAAAATGTACTTGTGAGGATTGCTTGTGTTAAAATGTATCAACAATGTGCCCTGCTGGAAGGAAAAGAAATGGATATCTATTATTGTAACTTAATTAAATGTATATGTTTTAACAGAGGACTGGAAGAGCATAGGTTAATCTCAAACTTTAAAATATATCTGAAATTAAATTACTTTATGGGTTAAGCCATAAAGATGTTATCCCACAGTTTTGAATGGAGCCAGAGATGCAACATATGTGCTAGAGAATAGGCTGTAGCTCTTGTAGGAAGAGTGGAATAGTTTTATGGTTTTATGACTTTCAGCAGCTGCACCACATCTGAGCAATGCTCTTATGTGTGTATTATTGACAAGTAGGTGCTAAAACCCTGGCAGCTTCTAGTGATGGGGGATAGTGCGAGAAACAGAGTTAGATGACCAGATGTGTGTGATGCCATTATCTATACCAGAAATAATACTTAGATATTAGTAGGAGATTGCTCTCAGCATTCTGTATTCTGTCTTGGATCTGATAACAAGGCCCACTCACACACATTTCTTGCCTTGCTCTATTCAGTAAGTAGGAACAGTAATTCTTTAGATTAGTCATGAAATATGTTAAGAATAGTTAAGCATTGTTGTTTTTCTGTAACTGTGTGACTCTTTCCAGCTATGTTATTTTCAACATTTCTTGTGACTGAAATTCTGGTGTTTACTATAAACAGATATTTAGTATTTTCTTGTTTTTTTACTATTAAATATATTTAAACTTTTTATTGTGACTGGTCATTTTTAGAAAATATTTAAGTTTTGAGAGTATTTGCATATGTTTATTTGGTGATAGCTGTGGCCACTCCTGAAAGCCTTGCTGTTTGGTCAACATTACCATTTCTATTAATATTAATTTCACTCAGTATAATTGGGTACCCTTGCAAGAGTCTTAGGTAGCTGGCTTTGTAGTGCCTGGTGGCAGTGATAGCTACCTTATAGTCTGGGCAGAAGGGGGCATAGCTAGTAAACCAGTGCCAGCCTTTCTCAGGTAGGTGTGTGTGTGTGTGTGTGTGTGTGTGTGTGTGTGTGTGTGTGTGTGTGTGTGTGTGTGTGTGCGTGCGTGCGTGCGTGTGTGTGTGTGTGTGTGTGTGTGTGTGTGTGTGTGTGTGTGCGCAAATCAAATTGCAAAGTGTGTGTGCATGTCAGCCACTTGGAACAGGGGACATGAAGCACTAGTTTCACAGAGAGAGTGGTGGTGGACTTGGCTGAGTACTTAACTCTGAAGCTGTGCTAGTGGGGAGTCTTACTGGGGACCTGGAGGGAGACAGAGAAATCCAGACCCCGGGCTGACTGCATTCCCTGTGTGCTCTTAAGGGAAATTGTGCTTGATGCAGAGAGGTCTGCATCTGGTAATACTGAGTGTAGCCATTTGTATTCCAAATGAATGTCCCTCTCCAGTGTCAATGGTGAGGGTTGAGGCTCCTTGACTACTGGCCCAGAGTGGGGAACACCACAACCTGAAATACCTATATGTATCTGCATTTGCATGTGTGTGTACCATACCTTTCAACCTGCATACATTGAAAATGTGAGCAAAAGCCCTTGAAAAGCAGGTACATCCTGCCAAAAATCTGGATATCTGATTAGCATAAAATCTGAATGTGAAATTGCATATAACTCTTCCAGCTTTCAGTAGGAATGTGGAATACTCCTCCAGAAGTGTAACTGGCTCAACTAGTGGCCTATACCAGTTCCACAAACCAGTGCCCTACCACCTCAGCTCTTCAAGTGAAGAGAAAAAAATAAACACTTTAGTATAATACACGTTTAAAAAGAAATTGTTGCTACAATTTATACCATACCTGCAAGGAGGGCTACTGTACCTATGGTTTAGGTTAAAAAAAATATTTTGTTAAACTGTAGCAAACTGCTTACTACAAATGAAGCAAACAGCTGCTAAAGTTTATACCCTGTCTGCAAGGAGCACTGCAGCAATCAGGTTTTAGTTAAAAAAATAGATTTTCTTTGTACCACACAGAACACTCAGGTTTGACCACAAATGCAATACTGACTTTTAAAAGCCAGTATTTAATAAAATAGAGATCTGGAATAGCTGATCACTCCCCCCAACAGTTTATGCCTGGGGCAGTTGCCCTTCTTATCCCATGGTAACTATGCTACTGTACCACTCACAAACATGTTTGAAAAAGAGAAAAAGATGCACATTTTTATAGACAGAGTAAAATCTGCAGACTTCAATGAACTGTGTTGTAAAGTTGTACCAAACAAAGTAATTTATTTTTGCTTCTAAAAATGCCTGATGTAAAATGTGTATCGTCTTTCTTTAAATTATTGATGTCACTAGTATGTTGGTCAAGCAGTGTGGCTTCCTGTATACTAGATAGGTTCAAAAATCATGTGCAATGGGGTGGGGGGTATTCACAAAATAATATAAATGGGTAAATCAAGACTGAAAATAGGAACAATCCACCAAAACAGGGACATTTGTGAGGTCGAATGTGAATATGTGTATGTGTCTCTGTGTATGTTTATAAATATCTGTAAATATCTTATTTATTTATTTATTTGTTTGCATTTGTTTACCGGGATGGTCCAGCTGGGCCAGAAGTGCCCATTTTCAGTGAAGTCCCGGGGAGAAAAGCTCCACATACAAGATATTTCACATACAATGAAGAATTTACATTAATAAATATATTTAGTGCATATTATTAGCAGCTTATACAATTGGTGAAAAAAACAGTACATAAGTAATCATTCTCAAATCAAAGATATTATACAAGCAATACAGAGTATATACAGGAGAACATTCCATATGAGTAGTTTTCAGCTAGCAAAATTAATATAGGACACTTCATGCAGTGGGTGAAAAGCAGATATAGGAATTAATTAGAGACTAGGTACTTAAACTTTTCACACATTTAGGAGGTGTAATAGGTGAGCGATAGGCTATATGAATCCTGTTGCAGGAATCAGCAAGTCGGTGGATATTGTTGCAGATATAAGTGGTGGCATGATATTAAGGTAGACTGCGAGAGTACCTGAATGTCTCACCTGGTTCAATGGGAGGTCTATAAGGGTTAGGATGAGAAGGAAGTAGACAGGAGGGATCAATGGTAGGACAATGAGAGTTAGTAGAAGAGGGAAGTGGACAAGAAGGAGAGGCAGAGCAAGTAAAAAGACAGGTGGATGTGAAAGGAGGATGCCAGAGCAGTAGAGTGGGGGGTGAGAATAGTTGTAATGGTTGAAGTTATGTTAAATGGGATGTGGTATTAGTGTGCACAGCCAAGATGAGGAGAGGTGTTGTTTCAGAGATGTCTTGAAGAGGGTTACTGAGTGGGTGGATCTAAGTGTTGTGGGGAGGGAGTTCCAAAGTTCTGCAATGGTAAAAGAGTAATGCATCTGGCCAGCCGAAAGTTTTGTTTTTTCCACATTTATGAGCAGTTGGTTGTTGGATCGGAGTGGTCTGTTAGAATGGTATAAAGTAAGTACAGAAGATAGAGCAGGGCACATGGATGGATTATGAATGAGTTTGTGAGCTGTAGTTAGTTGGATAAAGGTGAGATAGCTGGGGAGTTCAAGCCACTTTTAGGTTGCATAATGATAAGCAGTGGTGGGATTAGTAGGAGGCATTAGTTACAAACTTAGCAATTTTGTTGTAGCATGAGTCTAGTTTAGACTTGCACTATATAAAAGAGAGAGTAATAGAAAAGAAGAGGCAAGGGAATGTTGGGCTGATGCACTGAGTGGATATTACATATTACATAATGTTAATTCAGCTTTCTGCAATACTTACTTTCTTTGTCAGAAGACAGTAACAAACCTCTTCCTCAGTGCACAAATATTCAGTCTACTGCATCCACTCACTTTCATTCCAAATTTCACTACAATGACTCTATCATAACAGACAAAGGTCAAGATTCAGACAGCACTATTATAATTATAAGTTCTAACATGGGCGGAAATTCATATACAAGCCCACCATAGAGACTATAAACAGTTGGTAAAAGCACTGCAGAGGGCTGTCTCCATGGTAGTTGTAAATGCTAACAAGGCATTCCAGGGGAGTGGTCCATACTAATTTGCCATATGCTCTCCACTGGAAATGCCTGCAGAAAGATTTTTATGCACCTGAGCAATTCAGAGAATTACATGAGTGTAAATTAGCACACATAGGGTGTGTTAATTAACTTGGCCGAAATGCCACATTCACCTGTTAATTTTCATGGGATAGACCATGTTGTAGGTAAGTGTCAAGTACACAGAAGAGGTAGTGGTGGTGGTGTGTGTGTGTGTGTGTGTGTGTGTGTGTGTGTGTGTGTGTGTGTGTGTGAGAGCGTTATGTTTGTAGCAGTATGTGTATATGCCTGCAGAGATATGAGTCATTTGGGTGTGTGTGTGTGTGTGTGTGTGTGTGTGTGTGTGTGTGTGTGTGTGTGCATGTGTATCTCTGACACCATGTGTCCTGCTTATGTGCTCATAGTAGGAGGGTTAGTCAGGGGGATTGGTAAATAGGTATATGTGTCTGTGGGTGTATGGGTGAGTGTGTCTGTGAATGTGACTGGGTGAGAAGAGATATCTCACAAACTGTGAGTGGCTGTGTTTGTGTATATATGTGTGTGAGTGTGTGTGTGTACAGATGTCTTGAATGCATGTGAATGTGTAAGTGTGTGTGTTTGTGTGTGTGTGTGTGTGTGTGTGTGTGTGTGTGTGTGTGTGTGTGTGTGTGTGTGTGTGTGTGTGTGTGTGTGTGTGTGTGTGTGTGTGCGTGTGTGTGTGTGTGTGTGTGTAGGGGGTGGCTACCATGTCTCACAATGTCAACACCAGGGACACTTTTTAAATATTCCTTTAAGTCACTTAAAAAGTTAATAGAACATCAGGTTTTGCATCACAACACATTTGCTGATCAATAAGAAGTATGAAACACTAATGTCTGACATTACTGACTGACAGTAATCATCCATGAGTTACAAAGGATAAGGCAAAAAAGAAGCAATAACAAGAACAGATAAGAGGGTGTGTGTGTGTGTGTGTGTGTGTGTGTGTGTGTGTGTGTGTGTGTGTGTGTCTCTATGCATATGAGTGTGTCCATGTTGTGGGGTGTCATGCTGAGTGACTGTGTGTGTGAAAGATGCATGTGCTGCTGGTGGTAATTACCACTGAAAAGTATTGTTTAGCATCGGTAGTAATTACATATGATTCAGAGACATGTAAATTAACCAATAATGAGATCTTACCTGTTGCAGCTAAATATATACACAACAGCCCTCTTTGGCCATAGTAGGTTACACAAGTGCAGGGAAAGTGCTTTGAATACAAGCCTCAGTTTTAGCCTGCTGCAAATACATATTTTCTTTGCATGTGTGATTATGCTAAAATACACATTTAAAGATTATTTTGGACTCAGAATGTGAGGCAAATCAAGAAATTGTATTGAAGAAAAGGAGGTAGTAATAACAAAAAGAAATTGAAATTTTGTTTTATTTCACAGAGGAATGAAAATGAGAGTGGGGTAAACTGCTAGCAGTCTGTACAGTGGCAGAGATTACAATGATATACGCAAACATTTCCAAAAGGGGACTCCGGATGACTGTTCTTCTTTTTACTGACTTAATTTTTATGATTTATTTGAATTGCAGCTACACATTGCTTTACAGTTTAGTAGTGCCAGTTTTACTAGCAGGATGATACTTTCTATTTTAGGGTGATTGAACATTCTGAGAGTGGGGAATTAATATCTTTAAGTTAGTATGTGGCAAAGGCTTCCACTTGATAGCACGAAAGGGGCCTTTCCCCTTAAAAAACACTTTTTTTCATTTTTTTTTTTTTGTTATTTATTTTATTGGTTCCAGTATTTGTTTTATCAATGTTACAAAATAAAATATGATTTAAATTAATGAAATTATTGGCCTCAACATGACAAAGAAACCATACTGGTGTAAGACTTGTTGCATTCCATTTTGTTAATAATTCTTTACAGTTCTACAGAATATAGTCCAGGACAAACAGATACTGTTATTTGTACTTTAGTAAACTTGGGAATATTGCAAGTAACCTTAGCACAGATTCTCCAAGAACTATTATCAATTTCTGTCTGTTTTTCCTTAGTCTGGACAAAAAATGAGAACCTGGAAGGGTAATAGTAGCAAGCTTCCCCCAAGGCCTGACCATCTTTGTTTCTTGACAGGAGATGCCATTGTTCTAGGATTTACTGGAGGTCAGGTAGGCTGGTTAAAAGCATCAAGAACTAGATGATTCCTATGGGTCACTACTGCCTCAAGGTTATGCTCAGGTCACACTGTGTCTCTTATTTTGTGTAGAACCATCCACACACTTGAGTAAGAAACACTAGACAGGAAGTTAACATTAACTTTGGTTTTATTAAAAGAGGATGAAATGAATATGACATAGAATGACATAATTGTCTGATAAGTAATCTAGTCATAATTGTCTGGTAAGTTATCTAACCATATATTACACATAACTCTATATAATGGTTAAATCTGCATTCTGAGATCAGTCAATTAATTGAACTTCTTTTAAATGCAGTATGAATGGGTGTCACTTCTTGGAATGTCATGACTAAGGTTGTACTTATCTGATATTTAAGTATCTCCTTTTTTCTCCTCTTGTTTCCAGGACTGAACAGATGAAGCAGCATAATCGTCCATGGTGATACAAATTCAAACAACAGCAATTACAGTAATACAAATTATTTTAATTTAAATGGGTGTTCATAAAATACATGAATATGGTGCATTACAAGCGTTTAATACACTGCTCCTCTGGACTGGATTAATAGTCACACTGTACCAAAATTATTGCCTTATTTTATAGTTGTGTCACAGTGGTGTGCATGACCAGAAACGTCTAGATGCAGTGCCATGATGCATTTTTGTGTGTTTCTCATGTGAAGCTTATCTTGGTGGCATCACTAACCAGCTGTCACTCATAAAGGCTTCCTGTTATAAAAGAGAAGAACCAATGAGGTTACAGGATTCAAATGACATGACTAAATAAAAAGAAGTGCCTTGGCAAGCCAAAGTTTCAAAAGCTAAGCAACTGGTACAAGCTTGCTGATATACAGAGAGAGCAGTAGAGACGACAGAATATCCAGGCCATACAAATGATTCAGTTAACATAGCTATTCAATAAAAAAAAATCCCACACTAATCTATTAATACTATTTTGTATATACCTTGAGATCCCCCCCACACACACACAGAAAATGGGCCTGCCGCCTGAGTGAGTAAAATTAGCCTGGTCAACAAAACACACATGAATAAATAAAGGCAGTCACTCAGTACTTGGAATCCATTTACACAAGTACAGAGATCAATATTTAAATGAGACATGTCTCAACAAGTCAGAATTTCAAAAGCTCAGCAACTAGGAGGAGCTTCTAGATATACAGGTGAAAACCCATGAGCTTATAGGATTCTGATGACATGACCATGTCAACTAAGAAAGTAAGTTTTTTCAGCTCTCCCACAGATGCACTGTCTATACAATATACATTTGGAGTTGGAGCTATTCCCCATATGCAGAAAGCTTAATATTAAAGAGTAAAAAGTATGTGTCACAAAACCTGAACATTTCAAAAATTCAGCTACTAAGACAGAATTAGTATCGAAACTGGCAGCAAAAGTCTTGGAGAATATCCTCAAGGGAATACTGATTGCTTTTTTAGAAAACAATATACTTACCCACAATTAACTGAGATTCTGGCAGTCAAATCTAATCCAGTTTTGGGACTGGGTTATAGGTGAATTTGACAAAGACTTTACCAACGTATTTTCTACATAAATACACCTACTATGAAGTTGAAACTTGCTCCAATAAGCACACATACCAAGATCTCAAAGTAACGAAAAGTGGTCCAGTAAGGCCAGCATTTTAAAAGCTCAAAAATGAATAGAGAAGTCACATCATACATAAAAAACCCATATTGTAGCTCAGACCCATTCAAACAATCTCACAGATCAACATTTCAGAATAAAAAAGTAAAACGAAGCAAACAAGTCCATTTTTCATTTGTTCATCTAACTGGTAAAATTTACATGTGTGACTTAAAAGGGCTGTACTGCTTTTGATCAGTTAAAAAGGATGTACCTTCATCTGTGAGTTGTTAAACTTTGGTCTCTGCCCATCATCAGGCAAGAGATTAAAACTTAAAATTTCTGCTAAAGCCCTTAGAGCCCTTCTAAACACCAGCTGTATCCATGGATATACCACAATGTTCTCCAGGATGCAAGACCAAAAAATTCTGCGTCACAGGCTCAAAGAACTGTAATGCACTGCCTACTGATATTAGATGCTTCTTTAGAACTGCATATAATATTATTATTTACTAATGCAGCAAATAGGTGTAGTTCAGGTCTAACAGAGATGGAATACTTAACTCATTAAAGAACCAGCTGTCTTGTCAATGGGTATATTCTTTTCTCAGCACTGTAAGGTCTCTCTGGTCAGGGTGCAAAAATGAAAACTCTGAAGTGTTACTGTAAATGGAAATGTCTCAGCTCCAGTTTATAACCGTGATTGCTACACACTGGGATCAAACTGTACTTATATTTAGCTTTTCAAAACCCTTGATATGGCTGAAACTGGGCTCTCGAAATCCAGTCAACTAACCTGTAAAACAAATAAACAGTAAAGAAACCTGAATAAAGAAATATTAGTTAGAAAGTGGAAGCATTAAAGAATAAGAATATGAGATCAGGAACTATTATTCTTAAATACACAGTGGCAAACAGGTCTATAGAAGAACCACGAAAGCTCAGTTCAGTGAACAGCATTTTACACAGAAAACGCCATTCTACAAATTGTTATTGTGAGATCACGGTACAGTGAAGATCTGAAAATTTGCCCTCTCCTCACTGTAGTGTGATCTCGGAGTTGGTGTATATATAATTAGCGTGGGGTGTGGGGGGGTGCAGCACCCCACAAAAGGAGTTCAACGAACAACATTTTTGATGTGAAAGCCACCCGCTAAACTGACTTTTCGTGGTTCTATTATAGACCTCTGATAACACTGAGTAGGGGAAGTGGATGACATTTCTTTACATTTGCTGTTTTATATGATTTTCTTTTTTCTTGAAAATATTTAAAATGTATTTAAGGGAAGTGTATAAATGGTCTAATGTAAATGGACTGTTCTTATATACTTTGTGTTTTTTAGTGGTATGTTTGTTTGTCTTTTCGGCTTTTCCCGGTTAGGGGTCGCCACAGCGGAACTCCAGTCCGCTAATGATTGGCAGTAGATTTTTTTATGGTACCGAGTGGCCAGCCCGACGCCCAACCTTCAGCAAAGGCATGCCCATTCACTCATGTCTTTTGGAGGCCACTCAGCCACGGGGAGGACATGCAGACTCCACACAGAAGGCACTCCGGCTGTGAATCGAACAGGAGAACCTCTTGCTGTGAGGCAACAATGCTACTGCTGTACCACCGCATTTTTTAGTGGTATGTATCAGTATATATTCTCTTACTTTTCTTTCATTAAGTGCTGAAAAATCTTTAAAATCTGCTTACCTGCTACTTGTTTGTTTTGGTCTCTAAGGAACCATTCTGTTTTAATTCAACCTATAGCCTCATAATTGCTATATTTTCAACCTACCAGTTTCTTACACTTGTTTTAGTTATGCCTGTCGGAAGTATAACCAAGACTATCTGATATATTTTCCTTGCTTATTCCAACCTGCAGTTTATATGATGGCATTTAGTTTCTTCCATTCTCATTTCTGTACTTTCCAGCATTTTCCTCTGCTACCCTGCCATTACATGTCACTCAGTGATGGCTACCGATCCTTGTTCAGCTGGTCATCAGCCCCTTCATTCACAGACAGTGGTACCTTTATCACTGTCCCAGGTGAGAAACAACATGTAAGAGCTAGCATACTGGAAGGAAAGAGGGTTGACTTACCCCTGCTGTTTGTGGACCACCAGCCTCTCTGTAGTCTGTTGCCCACCTAGTAGCTTTCCTATTTCCTGCCACAATCTATCTGAATTGATATCCTGAGGACCCACATAAGAGATCCAGTTTCACTAGCAACCATTTTCTGCAGCCTAAAAACTAGTCCCTCATCTCTATCAGTCTGTGACCAGTCTTCAAGGGTCAAAAGGGAAGCTATGTCCCATGCAGGTTATTATTATTATTATTTAACATTTGTTTACTGGGAAAGCCCAACTTGAAATGAGCCAATTTTCAGCAGAGGCCTGGGGAAAAACTTTGCAGATGTGCATGCCTTTGTAACATGCAAGGAAACCACAACACTTGGATGAAACCTGCACAAATCCAGGCAGGACATGCTGACTCTGCACAGAAGGCACCCCAGCTGAGAATCGAACCACAGAACCTCTTGCTGTTAGGTGACAGTGCTAACCGCTACTCCACTGTGCTGTCCAGATGTCAAGACATTTCTCTTTCTTTCTCTGTCTCTCTCTCTCACTAACCTCACCCCAGTGGCTGATGTGAGTGCTTGAATCTCCACAGAGGGCCTGCTATGGTCTCCCCTAGCACATGTGTACCCCATGCAGCAGGGGCTGTCATTCACTGTCTTGGTAGCACCAAGACCACAACTCCAGTCATGAGATATTCAGCATTATTTGCAGTGTGGTAAGTATGGATGACCATAACTACCTGCCACCAGGATGTGTGAGCTGGATCTGACTCACACTCCCTTCTCCAATTTGACCACTCCAGTACTGGAGCTGCTATTCAAACTGAAATTATCTGAGTCTTAGTCAGGTCTTTATCCTTCTATACCATGCACCTGGGCTACTTTGTTTATTTCACTTATTACTTTTCAGTACTGTTTGGAGTACCCTTCAGACTATTTGCTTAGTGAAAGCTTCTGCTTGCAGGTTTCATGACAGTGGTTTATATCTTTATATTTTTCTGTTCCCAGACTCCTATCATGCTGAAACACAAATGCAACCACTTTTCATCTTGTGTTCCTCTCCTTAAGCAAGCTGGTTCATATTTGCCTTGATTGCTTCTTCTCTATCATAAATGGCTCCACTCCATTTAACCTGCACTCTGTTTACACTCTGTGAGTTATAAAGTTCTTACATATTTAGCTGCTACAGCATGGATCATAGTAAATTTCTGAGTTTACAGTTGTTGCAGATATCTTTGCAAGTCTTTGAGTTTGTGACCACCCATTTCACCCTGGAGTTATTTTGAGCTGCATGACACGTGGTTGCCTTACATCACACTGGCACAGATGCATCTGACTTATCTTTTTTGTTTTTTTTTGGAATGGAGATAACTGGCTTATCACAGACCTAAGGAACCTGCCATGGATTAGATACCATGAATTAGTTACCTACTACTGACCCTCACTTGGACAATAGTGCATTTTCTCACAAGAACTATGTCTTCCTTCCAGATCAAGCTGCATTTACTGGGTCATGCTACTGCTACTTCTTCATTAAAAGTGGCTTATACTGTTCCACCTCACCTCCATCTACAGGTATTAAAATTCTCACCTGCACACTCTTATAACCTACCAGCCCTATTTCAAGTCTCCTTGCTTCACAACACATTTCAAGATATTATAGTTACAAGCAATAATTCAATGAATTCTCTAGAATCTTTATTATCTAAGCTGTATTAATACACTGCATTTCTTTTGCGTTTTGCTTCCTTCTTATCAGGTCCCTTAATTTCAGTTTCATTTTATTAATTTCTGCTATTGTTTTTAGGTTTTATCATCACTGTTTTACCTGTGTTTGATACATTTTCCTTTAAGACCTACAGTTTGAGTTTATTTTTAGTGGGGATTATTCATTGATTTGATATGCTTTGTTATCTTCATTATGTTTTATTTAGTTGGTTATATATTTTTATTATGTATTTGTTACTTTCAAGATCTATAATCATTGTTTCACTTATTAGTCTTCATCTGCTGATTTGTTTTTGTATCACTTACTTCTCATAAGATCTGCTCTAATTATTAGGGCCATATACCACAGAGCTGAATTTGTTAATTTTTTTATAGTCGTGAGTTAGTCAGTCATCCATAGTCTTCCTTTGAACTGACCCATTCCCTTCAGTTTTAGTTCATTATATTTATCCTGGTTCAGTAACTGTTTTACTGTTTACTGGTCCTTCAATTATTACTTGTTATTTATATCCAGTAACCTTTAATGACAAATTTGTCATGTCTTGCAATGGAGACTCTTGTCTAGATCTATTCCATCTTAGATGGGTACATCCTTCTGGGCACATTTTTATAGTCTACTAGACATCACACCCTTAAAACAACACTGAGAGTAATCATGGAGGCTACCTGGACCATGAGGCTCCCAAGCAGAAGGATGTGTACAAAATTTGGATATCCCTGTGCTACCATCTTGCAAAGTGACCTTCTGTGTCATGTCCAGCGACTGTCTTGGTCATACTCATGGTTCCAGAAAGGCTCCAGGAAACATCCTACTGCAAACAGAGGGGATCTGTTCTCCCTTGACCTGCACCTGGATTCTGTCGAGTAATGCTGCATCAGTCCATAAGAAGACAGCTATTATCTCCACTTTGTTGTGGGATTTTGAGCTCACATGTAAAATATAGACCTGGCTTGACTACAATTTTAATCCAGTCTTATCAGAGACCTGCTATCTGCGTACTTCAATATTTAGTATATATATATATATATATATATATATATATATATATATATATATATATATATACATCTGCCAGGATGTTGACAATATCAGTTGGCTCTGTAATTTTTGTGCCATTGTGCTGTAACTCAGAGCAGATCTGGGTGTTGCCATCGAGATTCTTGACATAGCTATAGAATGCTTTGTGGTTGTCCTTAGAATTAGTGGTGATTTTGTTTTCGTAGCTAGCTTTGGAGGATCTTATAAGGGATTTCAGCTTCTTACTGAGGCTGAGCAGGGAGCTCCTCCACTCATGGGATTTTACTCTTTTCTGCAGCAGTTTCTTCCTTCTGTTGTACAGTTTGTTTATTGCAGGGGCCCACCAGATTGGCTTCCTTTTTTTGGAGGATAGCATCTTGGTTCGGTTTGGGATAGCACAATTCATGCACTTGTGTAAGTGCTTATAGAGTGCATTTGTGTAGGATTCAGCAGCTGTAACTGTATTGTCCATCTGCATGGGTTTCATGAAGTTCACCACTTCTGTCTTAGGAAGCATGAAGTTGGCTTTGGAGAAATTTTTTACTGTGGTTTCCTTAATGGGGGTGGGGGGGGTGTGTGGATATCAAGGGTGATTAGCTTATGGTTGGATCGGACCAACGAGGAGTTGACTTCAGGTGTGGAACACCGGTCACTCATGTTGGTAATGACTAGGTCTAGGATATTGTTGCCCCTGGTGGGAGTGTGGATAAGTTGATCCAGGACATTGGAGTTTATGAATTCCGGAAAGCCTTGAGCTAAGGAGTTGGTACACGAGTAGTTTTTCCAGTTAATGGTGGGGTAGTTGAAGTCACCCATTATTAGGGTGTTTGGTTGAACCCTAATATTTTCCAGTACATCAAGAAAAGAGGAGTGGGAATCCTGGGGCATGGTGGGGGATCTGTAGCAAGCTACAATTTGGATTGCAGTTTTGCCCAGAATTAGTTGCACTTGGATAACCTCGGATGCATTATGCTGAGCAACTAGCCTGGAGGTGTGGATATCCTTAATGAATATGGACACACCTCTGCCTTTGGTGTTTCGGTCCAGGTTACATGGCCGAAAAGTGTGGTATGAGTTATAGCCTGGTAGTATAGGGGTGCTCTCTGGAGCATTGTCTTAGTCACTGCAGAGATATCGGTGTTCTCCATTTTAAGGAGTGCCTCGAGTGAGTGCATTTTGAGATTCAGACTTCTAGCACTGAGTAGCATTACCCTCAGTTTTTGCTTGCCTGTTCCTGTTACGGTGCTAAAAAAGGCACTATAGGGGCAGCAAGAGCCTTAGCCAGTATCCAGATTCCCAGGGGTGACAGGTGCAGGCCATCTGTGGCAAAGCATCGTGGTCTGTCGACCACGTCATCCCAAGCAGACAGATACTGGATCCCCTTAAAATGACACCAGAAGCTTAGCCAATTGTTGAAGTCAATCATTTTGTCCTTGTACTGCAGTATCATTTTGGGCGATGGTAGAATGCTACTCAGGGATCGGGTCATACCTGCCTGGGCTACAAGATCGGAGAGCTCTTCCATGTCTCTTTTCATGTAGTCCAGGGAGGTACATCTCAGGTCATTCACCCCAAGATGGACAATGACAGAGTCATATTTGTACTTGTTGTGGAGTGACCTAAGTGTGTGAGTTATGTGGTGGATCCTGACACCCGACAGGCAGCTCACAGTAACCTTCTCCTTGTTTAGTCTGGTGAGTGGGACATCAGTGTACCTGACTATAGAGTTACCTATGACTAGTGTGTTGGGTACGTTGTTTTGCCTTATTGGCTGTGGTTGAGTGGCACACTGAGTCTGTGGGCTATGTGTCATTTGGGTTGTGTTGGGATATTAACATTTTTATAATAATTTGTTTAAGCCTATGCTATAAATGGCACCCACATTTATAATCCACCTTTTTTCTTCAATGTGCAAAAATCACAGCTTGTCATTTCTATTAGGTGAACTAGAGTTAACCTTGTCAACACCTATAAAGCTAAAAGTACCCTCCCTGAGGGATTTTTGATGTTGCATTAATGTACTACGTTCCTTATGACATGTCATATCACTCAAATTAATGGATAAATGCTGTTTAAACATTTGAGATGTCTCCCCAGCATAAAAAAGCCCTACATTTACAGGTAGCTAAATAAATAAGCCATTCAGTTGAATATGTAATAAAGACATAAATATCAAAAACCATGTGTATTAATAAAAGTAAATGACTTGTTTTTTGTGACATGTTTGCAAAAAAAAAAAAAAAAAAAAAATTGCACGATTGCCACAATAGTAACATCCAAAAGGCTTCATACCCAAAAAACCTGCCTAGAAATTTCAACCTATGGATCTTTAAAACCTGAATGATGATTAGCAATAGTTTTTCCCATTCTGTATGTGTAGCAGCATTTTTGTGGGACTATATTACTGTAAAACTTGCACCTCTTAATATGGGCCGATATATACTGATAACATCCCTAATTTTTAATAGACTATTTCCATAAATGGCAACAAACCTGAAACATTCAGAACTATCATTCTTCTTTTGTTCCCTATACCACAACAAATTTTGCCTGGTTGGAATAGCTGCCTTACTTTTAGCTTTAAGAACATTAAAACAATTACATCCTCTCTTATAAAATCTATTACTAATATCAGATGCAAGTCGATTCCATTCTTGTTCATTACTATAAATATGTCTAACCCTTAACATTTGTGAATAAGGTATATTTTTGGTTATAAAAAGGGGATGACAGCTAGATGCATGCAACAAATAATTTTTACTAAAAGGCTTACGATATAAAGTGGTATCAATGGTGCCATCCAACAAATTTGTCACTGAAAATCCAAAAAATCAGTATTGAACAAATTATACTTGGATGTAAATTTAAACTATCCAACAATTATATTTATATATGTGTGTGTGTGTGTGTGTGTGTGTGTGTGTGTGTGTGTGTGTGTGTGTGTGTGTGTGTCCATCTTTTTTCTTTTTTGTCTGGGTGCATGAGTGCATGTACTTGAGTGTTTGTGTATGTATATCAATGTGAGAGTGTACATGTGTGCAGTACATGCTCTCAGATGTTTTTAATTTTGCCTCATAGTTTGGTATATTACTTGTAATGATTGTGCTTTATTTTGGCAAATCAGTGAGGATTTCAGTTACTAAATAATGAAAGACATTTCAGTTTCATACGACTAAAAAGCATGCTGATGTAAAGCCATTCAGCAACTTTCTAAGTATATGAGCGTTATTTATCTCTGACTTTGGTCTTTTGTCATATATTATTTTTTCTTAATTCTTGAGCTAAAAGGTTGAAAGGTATGTGGGGGGTGGGGGTTATCATGGATTGCACACTGTCTTCTGGTGCCAGCAATGAGCTGAGAGGCTGCATTCCTTTGTGGCAGCTATGTATTTGTTCATTCATCTGATCACAGTCAGACTTTTGAGGTGTCAAGTCACAATCATTCCAGTGGCTGTAACTGATGGCCGTGTGTGTGTGTGTGTGTGTGTGTGTGTGTGTGTGTGTGTGTGTGTGTGTGTGTGTGTTGTGTGTGTAAAATATAAAATATATGTATGTGGAGAGGAGCACAGATGCCCTTAAGTGTCTGATTTTGCCTTATATTTTGTTCTGTTGATCATAACATTTGTGTTTTTTTAATGATTGATCAATGAGAAATGCAGTTGCTAAATAATGACAAATATTTGGATTTCAGTCTTAATAACATTCAGAAAAAGCAAGCTAATGGAAAGCTTATTACTTGGGCAAATATCTAAGGATACAAGGGCATACTAAGGAATGTATCTTCTCAGCTCTTTGCTGTCTCTGATTTTGGTCCTTTGCCTTTCATTATTTTTTAGCTTTCTACTTAATTCTTGAGCTAAGATGTATATGGTAGTGGGGTTGCACGGGTTGCACAATGTATTCTGACAGCAGAGAACTGAGAAGATAAGTCCTTATAAGGACTCAGAGAAACAGTACAATATAGTAGCTATTTATATATATATATATATATATATATATATATATATATATATATATATATATATTTAGTCATTTCATCTTAAAAGTTCTACTGTGTATAGTCAATTATACAATTGGCTGTAATTGATGGATACAGGGCTTTCTGTGATGAAAATTACTTTGTGTATGTAGGGGGTACTGCAGTATATATAAAAGTAGCAAGCTGGGCATTACATATTTTTTTCACTTTTCATTTGATTGTAGCAGTCTGAGCAGGCTGTGTGTGACAGCAATTTTCACTGGCAAAGTATTGCAACAAGTAGCACTGCTGTCATACATTGCTAGGTTCTCTGATTTTCGGCAGATTCAGTTGTTTTTGCAGAGTATGCTTGTATTCCCTATCTTTGTGTAGGTTTTGTCCAGGTATTCTGGTTTCCTCCTCCATATGCAAAACTGTATAATGTATGCCTGTGGCCATTTCTGCTTTTACGTTCATCCCAATCTAATACCTAATGAGCATACAGAAGTTAACTAAACAAAAGCCTTTATAAGACTCAAAAATAAAATTCCATTTTTACAGACTACTGAAAAAGAACAGAAGCTGCAGAGCACAAAGTGGCCACAGAACACAAGTCCTTATAATGACTCAGAAAAACAATACCAAGGCAATCTCTTTTAAGACGTCTGAAAAAGAACAGAAACTACAGGGCATGAAAATTCCTCAATGGGACTCAAAAAAAGTACCAAAGCAATCTTCTAAAAGACTTCCAAAAAAAAGCTGAAGGATGCAAAAAAGTCCTTGTTAGGACTCTATGAAACAGAAAACAACCAAAGAAGAAAAACAGAACAAACAAAAAAATGCAAACAAAAATCTTTCTAAAGATTATAACAACAATATGGACGAGAAATAGGAGTCGTTTTAAAGGTTAGGAAAAAGGTTGAACAACATAAAATAAACCCAACTCAGAGAGCTCCGAACCACCTTGACCAAGTCCTATAATTTGGCAATTTGTTCCTCCTGAGATGAAGTCCCCTAGCTTCTTAGGACCCCGATCAGGCTGAATTTGATAAGAGTTCCTGACACCATAGGGGACCTTTGGCCAGAGCATCTTTTTTTGGAGGGGTAGGGAGGTAGGCATTGTTCTCAGATAGGATTTACAGATTCATACAAGCATTTGCCATGTCAGTTTATTGGAAACTACTGAGTTGTTATTATCAAATATTAAGCATTAGGTACAATTTAGTTTTTCTTGAAAGAAAAAAAAAAGACTGAATTTTTTACCTTGCTACTCATGATTTTTGTTCAGGACATCAACGGATCAAAATGTTTAAAATACTTTTAGTATCCACCTTAGAACATCTATAGCTTTATGATCTCTGGAGGCCTATAGGATCCAAGCCTCTGGCTTTATTCATTTACTTCTTCCACACTTACTACAGTGGAGTCTTGGTTAGTTAGGATGTGTTGAAAAGGATGGAGGAAAAAGTTAAAAGGTAAGACCATGTGTGAAAAACATGAAAGAAATAATATACCTGTATGGTGTGAGGCCGGTTTGGAGAAGAACAGGATAGCTGCAGTGGGGACATCAGGTGGACTGTTGTGCAAAAGGGGTCCCATGAAGTCCTTTGACTAGGGCTCCATTTCCTCTTTGGTAGGTCTTGTTAATTGCAGTCTGACTTATGAGGTGGATATAGTCAATAAAATGATCATAATGAGTGGGTACTGAGGCATTTTGTGGATGAAAATGAATAACCCTGTCTCTTGCTTGATCACAGCTGATAGTTACTGACCTGCTGTAATACAGTCCCATCCCATTCCAATTAGTCCCACCCGTTCTGTTGTTTCCTGCAGCACCTTTTTGCTTTGAAGTTACCTTTTGCCACTACTCCTTATCTACCATCCACCAGATGTGTGAGTATATTTTTTCAGAATCTTACAGCCTTTATGGTCAGTTTTAATAACTCCAAACTGGTTAATTGTGGGTAACTTTATTATTTATGTTTATAAGCAATACGCGGTTCCTGAAAAATAATTCCTTTGTGTTATGAAGGCATTTGGGATTGTTTGGGTAGTTTCATTTGCCATCCATTATACTGTGTATACTCTGGATATATGTACCAAATTGGAATGTCAAACCGTGACCTGGTGGTTGAGCTAATGTCTTGGGCTGACCACTGCATGCTACACTTCCTGACTTAAACCCTCAGATTGGAACCACCCAGGCTTGAAATGATTTCCTGCAGGAACTGTACCCTTTCCATCTCAAGGTACATTGTCCTGATGTGTGTCAGTTCCATGATGAGATTAGTGTAGATATACCACTGACTTAATCCTCCTATAATCTGGCTTTAACTGCTCCTCTATAGTTTGTTATTCCATGCTATTTTCATTTGATAAATTTGCCAGATTGTGAATCTTGGTTTAATCATGAGGTATATATTCTTGAAAGGGCTTGACAAAGGCTAATATCCCACTGGCACCGTTTCCATGTGTTGGAGAATAAGTTTCAGTATGACAAGAATTATGTTCTGTATCTACTTGTAACCACTTATAAAAAAACTTTTTGTCTAGGGAGATTTTAGTTGATGTCAATAAACTAGCAACATTCTTTAACTGTAGCTGTAGGTTGGGCAGTGAGGCTGATCTCTCTATGAGGTGGGTACTTTTCACTAGAACAGTGAAATATTATTGTTTCTTCCTTTGCAGCTAATCTTCCTCCATAAGCTCCAGATCTGTGAACATGGTTCTCCTTGGATAGAAGAGAGGTCCAGTTAATGGCACTTTTGAATTGTAGTCTGAGTCTGATATATCTGATTACTTCACATTTGTCTTTCTGCTTTCATGCATATTTCTCACAACTTGCACACTGGGTCCTAGTCCTACCAAACTACTTACACCTTGTGCAGATGTTTTGATCTCATTTCTGTACAGGATCATCAGGTTCTCTGGAATTAGAAGTCTTTCCAACTCATTTCAAGGAGACCTTAGTCACCCCAAATCTTAATAAATTTGCTCTGGACCCTGACAACCTCGACATTTAATACTGATTTTCTAACCTTCCTATTATTAGAAAACATTTAGAGAAAGTGATTTTCCCACAGCTCAGTTTTTTAAGGAACAGGAATTCTATTAACCTTTCCAGTCTGGCATCTAGATTCATCACAGTACTGAAATATCTCTCACAATAATCTTCACTGATCTGCTCATGGTTCAGATTTGATGGATCTACTCATTTATTTAACATGTGTCCTCCTTGATCCTGCTGAGGCTTTTGACACAATTGTCAAGTGGACCCCTCTGGAATATTTAGTTATCTACTGCAGTATAACAGTCGTGATCTCCTACAATCATAGAGAGCTCTTTTTGGCATTAACATATTCTTGCCTTACCTATGTACCACAACATTCTACAAGGTTCCATCCTAGCAACCATTCTGTTCACAGTGTATTTGCTCATTCTGGGTGATATGCATGGAATAACAGGTATGAAACATTGGTGCTATACTGGTGACATACAGCTTTGCATTTCCTAAGGAGTCAGCATTGTGTTTTGACTCACTTGCTGATGATCTCATGTGCATCTACTGTCAGATAATTATGTATTCATTCAAGTTCAGAACAAGCAAGATGGCTGTCTTTGTTACTCATGCTACTTTTAAGGACTCTTATCTTCAGCTCATAAACCCCCTGCATCATTTAAGGTGGTGACAGACTGGAATTTCTCTTAAGGTACATAATAATAGCTTATCCTTAATGACTACCTGGCACTTAAAAAACAAACAACAACTTTTGCTAAGTCTGCTTACATTCACTTAAGGAATATTTTTCTTATCAAGTGCCTGTTACCACCAGAGGACCTGTCAGTGATTGCAAATAGCCTGGTTTCATCATGCCTGGACTACTACATCTTCCTATACTTTGGTCTTGAAAACTATGACCTTATACATGTGTAAGCAATTACCTCAGGCAAAAACATCAGCTGAGACTTTTTTGAACTTATAAAAACAACATTGAAGCTGTGAATCACCTCCAGCTAAGGGAACATAATGTTAGAACAGCAGCCTTCTGGTAGACTTACCAAAGCTTAAGGTAAATGCTGCTTCCAGAAAATTACAATTAAATGTTGTGAATTACCTCAAGCAATTAGAGTAACAAGAACATCTCTTTCTATCTATAGTTATTCTGCCTCATAGATTGTTTCTGGTGGAAAATCATTTGTGGAGACTCAACTACATTCCACAAAATTAACTGACTGCCCCACAGCTCTGTTGGTCTCTAGCTAGTATACCTGCTGTGGCTCCATTTTTAAAATCATGTTTCCATTCCCTGACCCAAGAGAATCTAACTTCTTCCAGCTGCCTCTCTCTATAGTAAGGTAAACTGCATTTTTTGTAAAATTTCTTAACAGAGCTTGTTTATTATCGCATTTTGGATCAACCAGATATTTATTGCCTTTGCCCTATAAACATATTTACCTCATAATTACACAAAAACAGATAATTTCTTTTGGTGGGTGGCTATAAGTCTTCCACTGGTGCAACCTTGCTTCCACTCGATGTTGCTCTGCTCCCCTACCCCCAAATTCTACCCACCTCCTTTTACTACATTTATACTTAATCAACCACTCCCCCCTTTTTATCCACCAACCATTTACAACCCCACTAAATAAAAGTCCTAATACATCTTGTACTTCCTCTACATCATTTCTATTCAACTCCACTTTGTAATTACTTTATCCTTTCCTCCTCTGCCTTTTATATTAGCCAAACCCCTTCAATCTATAGTTTCTCACCCCACACTTGCACAGAATCAATAGACTTGTCATCTCACTCACATCAATTTCATCTCTACATGTAATCAAAATAAAATAACAGTCCCAGCATTTACAATATTCCTTCTTTTCATCCCTACTGAGCACACAAACTACCACATCACTCACTTCACTTTGCCCTTGCACACCAAATCAAAAGTTATGTACTCACCATAACTGGGCATATGTGTTGTCCATTTTCATTCTTCCTTAATAAATGGTTTACGGATCTGATTCTTGGAGCTGACTTGGCCGCATACTTCAGACTTTGGATCCAACTGAGTTCCTCCCTTTACACATAATGCCCTAGTCCATTCTCAATAACTCTGATCAAGTTTTCTGCCATAACATCTCAATTAATTAGATAAAGGAAGGGATAGCTCAAAGAATAGGGGTCAAACCCAGAGCTATAAGTTCCAATAAGCAATCCAAAAGGTTCATCCAGAAGTTTATAGGTTCATAGACTATAGATTAGTACTAGGATAACTGCCCTTGTGGGCCATTTTAAGCCTAACCAATTAACCCATGTGAGAATCAATCTCTACACTTTGTGTCTGTAAGGTAAATATCTTAACCACTATGCCAACCTCCCTCTGGTTAAATTAGTGCTAGACTAACTGCCCCTGTAGGCCATTCAAAGTCCAGACAATTATCCAATGTAAGAATCAAACCCTGTACCTTGTGCTTGTAAGGTGAACACCTTAACCACTCTGCCAACCTCCAACCTATAGGAAGGGGGATGGATGGTGGGGAAGTTGAGAATGAAAATGGACAATACAGATGCCTAGTTATGGTGAGTACATAGCTTCTAAATCTGGTCTTGTCTTTTTCATTCTTCTTCAACGAATGGAACAGAGTCTCCAGCTAAGTTAATCTTGGGTGCCCTCATGGTAGGATAATCTGGAGAACCTTTAGCCAAAGGCAACTCTGCTTCTGGAAATTAGATTTAATGTCTAATAAGTAACAAAGGTACAAGCATTGGACCATATTGCTGCTGCAGAAATATCATCAATAGAAGTTCTTGACCAAAAAGTGGCCATGAATCTGTTTGAGTGGGATTTAGGCAGTCTTGGTAGAGAAATGCCTTGCTGAGAATAGGTCCAAGAAATGCAATCAGTTATCCACTTAGCCAATGTAACTTTAGAAACTGGATAACCCAGTCGAATTGATGAGAAGGATATGAATGGTTGATCTAATTTTCTAATTTGTTTTGTTCTGTGCAGATAAAAATGTAATTGTCTGTGCACATCCAGAAGATATAGCATGTATTCTCATTTGTTTGAAAAAAATTGTAAAGAAAACTGGTAAATTAATGGATTGGTTAATGTTAGATTTGGAAGCCACTTTAGGCACAAAATATTGTTTGTAAAGTTACCCTGTCTTAATGGAAAATAAAATAGGGAGTCTTTGATGAAAAAGCCTGGAGTTCAGAAATTCATTTTGCAGAAGTGATAGCTACTAAAAAGGCTATTTTCCATAACAGGAATTTTAAATTATTTTTTTTGAAGGCTCAAAGGGTTTATCAGTCAGACCTTGTAGTATCACTGTCATATCCCATGGCAGTGAAGGATCCTTTATTGGGGGTCTAAGGAGAAAAGTGCCTTTCAGAAAATCTTTACATAACTTAGAAGAAGCCAAAGAATAACTTTCATCTCCTATATTAAAATTTGAAATGGCTGCCAATTGTAGTTTAATTGTAGAAAAAAATGGCTCCTTCTTTGAAAAGAGCAGCCAGGAAATCAAGAACAGCAGAGACCAAAGCAGTAAAATGGTCAGCATTATTTCTCAATGCCCAAAGGGAAAATCTTTTCCATTTTCTCTTGTAAACCTTCTTGGTGCAGTCTTTTTGTGAGGATAATAGAATGGTACTTACCTGAGAAAAAGCCTGGGCTGTCTGGCTATTATTGGAACTGGAGTAATCATATGGTTAGTTTGAGGGCTGGTTTATTGGAATGACTCATCCCTGAGGGGTGTGCAAGGAGATCTGGAGTTGGGTCCAGTATCCTGGGTAGACAGAGAAAATGAGACCAAAGGGAGGAGAACCACACCTGTTGAGGCCAGTAGGGGGCAATAAGGATAACTGAGCTCTTCAACTGGATTGCTTTCTGTAGGAATTTGGGGATGAAGGGAAGTGGGGGATAAGCAAAAAGCAGACCAGATGGACAAACGTGGACTACAGCATCTCACGGTGATACCCCCTGAGTAGGGATCAGAGCAAAATACCTGCTGCACTTGTTGTGAGGGGACACAAAGAGGTTGCAGCAAGGTTGGCCCCAATGATGGAAAATTTCCAGTGCCACTTTGGATAAGATTATGTTCCCTCTTGTTTGTTTATGTACCAGACTACACACATGTTGCTGGTCTGAACCACAACAGTCCCTAGAGGAACAGCATCTTGAAAAGCCTGCAGTGCTAATAGGACTACTCTGATCTCCAGAACACTGACATATGAATTGGTCTCTTGGAGGGACCTCATGCCTTGGAATGTCCTTCCCAAGTAATGCCCCCCCCACCCCAATTGGGAGGTGTCCATTGTCACCATGGCCATTGGGGGTGGTAAAACAAAGGGTTGGCCTAAGTAAATGTTGTCCAACTGGATTGACCAATGGATGTGGCATTTGCAAGTTGGTGTAAGCTTGACTGGAAAAGATAGGGGTTGTCGAACAATAGAGTATTGAATAGCTTGTGTCTACTAAAGAACACATTTATAGTAATGTGCTAAAGGAAGGAGGAATATTGCTGCTGCCATAGACCCCAATGCTTGAAGAATGAATCCGGCTGGAGGAGAGTGGTGGGATAGAATCTGATGAACCTGAGATCTGAGTGTGTCTATGCAATAAGTTGGTAAAGATGCAATTTGTGTTGTCATGTTTAGATATGCACCAATAAACTCCACACTCTCTACTGGTGTCAAATTTGACTTGGTGTAATTTATTGTTATTCCCAGTGACTGGCAAATCTGGAGCAAATAGTGCCTGGATTGTTGAACGACATGCCTAGTGGGGTGGTGAACAGCCAGTCATTTGGGTATGGAAACACTTGAAATCCTTTTAGTCTCAAGTAAGCTGCCACCACTGTCACACATTTGGTGAACACCCTAGGGGCTGTGGTGAGTCCAAAAGGCAGGGCTCTGAACTGGCAATGACTCTTTCCCAGCCGAAAGCATAAATATCTTCATGAGCACCTGCTTATTTTGATGTGACAGTATGCATTCTAAAGATCTATAGAGCCATCCAATCATCCTTTGGAAGAAAAGGCAGAATGCACTGGACCATGACCATTTGGAACTTTGACTTTTTCACATACTGGTTCACCCTGCTTAGATTCAAAATTGGTCTTAGGTCCCCTGTCTTTTTGGGCAATAAAAAGAAGCATGAGTAAGTTCTGAATCCTGTTTGGTCTGGTGGGATCTCCTGGCTGACTCTTTTGTCTATAAGCTTTTGAATTTCTTGGGTGGCTGCCTTCTTCTGACTAGGTGAACTATCTGGAAGCTTCTTTCTTTTGTAGACTGAGGGCTAGAAAATGGTATGAAGTAACCTCTAGATATTATTTGTAGTACCCAGGTATCTTTTGTTACAGTAGCCCAGGCATCTGTATGCTAGGCTAATAATTGCCTGACTGCCTCCAGAGATGGCAGTCAGGTAGCACTTCCAGAGTGCTGATAGGGTCTATCCAGAAAAGAATCATGGAAACCCTGATTTTGTGAACCTCCTCTGCTTCTAGGGTGGCATCTACTATTAGAACGACATCCTCTGCCTCTGAAGGAGTTATCTCCATGTGGATCTTGGAAAGGTTCTTGAGATTTGTGAAACCACATTTTCTTAACACCTCTCTGATTTCTAGATAACGTTCACTGAGGGGCAGAAAACTTGATTTCCACAGCACACACATTCTTTCCTTCTTGTTTGCTGTGAGTAAGTGTTTCTTTCACAAATGGACCAAACAAAGATGTTCCATCAAAGGAAGCAGTGATGAAGGATTTCTTGAATGGCTCTGCATAGTCACATAGCCACATCCAGGTATGTCTCCTTATGGCAATTCCTGAAGTGGCCATCCATGAGGTGCCTTCAGCTGTGTGAGAGATCAACCTTATGGACGTGTTGGAAATTGATAAAATAGTGGCCAGCTGAGAGGATGACCTTTGGAAATCCTCTGCAGACATAAACTCAGAGAGAGAATTTGACGGTTCTTTTGGTCAAATCTCTCTGTAGCCTTGCAAAGTGTGCCAGATAGTTAAGGGACCTCAAGGCAAATGTTGCTGAGGCAAAGACTCACTTTCCAAATCTGTCCAGAGCCCTAGACTCTCTATTTGATGGGTGGACAGATACACTCTCTTCTGCTAGCTCTTTTTTAGTAGATGCTGCCACCACCATAGAATCTACTGGGACTCATTTGCTCAAGTGAGGTTTATCCTTGGGAGGTGCTAGGAATTTGTCAGGTTGATGTGGTATAGGCTCAATGGAATCTAGCTCCTTCTGCCTAGTGACAGAGTAGATCAATAAGCTTATCTGCCAGGGAGGGTTACCCAAGATGCACATGGACCAGAACCAAAAGCCTCCAGAAATGCTAACTCCACTGACTCCTCTGGAGAAGGATTATCAGAAGATCAACCACCCTTTTGTCTAAGGATCTCTAATATGTCTTCAAAGGAGACATCATCAGGTGGTGATCTAGAGGACCCTTCCTCTTTCTCAAAATTAGTATCTTCAGTGAGAGATTCCAACACGAATCTATGTGCCTTGTCTTCTTGTCTTCGTCAAATGAATCACCTGGGGGGGGGTGTACAAGGGAGGTATCAGAAGACAGGGGGAGTTCCTCTATGGGGATTGACTGGAAGTTAGGTGGAAATAGCTGTCCCCGTGGATTAGGCCTGATGGACTCAGAGCTCAGAACCAAGGAGGGAATAGAGGGCAGATCTGAGGGACAAGAGACTGGATCTTTAGAGGGAGAGAAAAAGCCCTTTCCACAACCTCAATAGCAGACAGACCCACTGAAGCCATGTGCACCCGCACTGGAGCTGAGTGTTGCAGAATGGTAAATCACAACTCAGACTGGATCAGTGCTTGGAGGAGGGAACAGGACCCAATGTATCCACTTCTGAGGCTCCAATGGGCAGGGATGGATTTGATGGCATTGTAGTAGATCCCTGCCCCAAGGATCCAGTGCTGATGCTTCATCTCTGGGACCTGTTCCAATCTGAAGGAATAGGAGTAGAACTGGTCAGGGATGCTGTGAGAGTCTAAGAAGTAATTCTTTTTGTTCCGACTTTGGAACTCTTGGAGCTGTCGGATCCTGGGTTCTGAAACTGAAGGACAGAATGGAGAAGGAGATAACACTGTGTGAGTAGTGGCCAGAAGACTCAAAGATCCAATAGGGAATGGAGCCAAGATGATCCCCATCAAGATCTGCACTCTGAGGAACTTTCACATCATCCTCTTCAGATTTGCTTTGGAAAGACTTCTGGAGGATCTGAAGGATGTGGTAGACTGGGGACTAGAGTGATTTTTAGGAGTTGCATAAAGGGGGAATGGAGCCTAGGGTAGACCGGATCCAACAGGAACTCTGGGGAATGAGCTCTTGGAGTATATGATGTACTAGGTTTCAGATTCAAGGACTTGGGATCTGAAACCTGAGCTGTAGGGCTTGCAGATATAATAATCAGATCCAAAGTTTTAGGATCTGATGATTTTGGATCCAGAATGCATACTTTCAAGTCTGATGAAGTCGGATGTGATGTTTTTGAATTTTTTTGTGGTGGTTTTGAAAAAGTCCTGGGGGACTTTGGCAGAGAACACTTTCTATGCTCTGAAGATGTTTTTGAAATTTTAGTGGGAGTTTGAGCCCCTGAAGAAGGTGCAGTTGAGGGAGGAAGTAGACCCTTAAGTATCAGTTTGCTGCATCTATCAGCTAAAGCCCTTATATTGAAGGCTGCACAGACTGAGCAGTTGGTGTTAAGATGAGATGTTCCAAGACAATATATATAGTCCTTGTGGGCATCTGTGTTAGGGATTTTGTGCCCACAGGAAGTGCATTTTTTTAAAACCTGTTGGCTTGTCACCCATGACAGTAGAATGAAAGGACAACAGAGATATATAAACAAACAAGACTGTTTTTATTTATTTATTTATACTTTTAAGAAAATATTACAGAAAGAAAATATTACCAGCAATGGTAATTAAGAATTACCAAGATGAGCAGGTACTAATAAGAATAAAATGATCTGTGACTCAATAAAAACAACAGCTTTACTATAAATATAAATATAAATATAAATATAAAATCACTGACTTAGCGCTTTCACCTGTAACATTGGGCTTCTTCAGAGTCAGTTACACACAAAACAATCCAAACTTTTATAGCCCTTACACAGGCAATTTTAATAACAAGGCAAATAGAGTTGCTAAAGGGGAGCTTAATGTGGTGCAGACAGATATCTGTGAGGACAATGAGCATTTTATAGACAACTCACCCCCACTGAGGCGCTCAGACCATTTACTGAACTGAGCCCATTATCAGGACCATGTAAACATGACACCAATGAGAGGACATATCCAATGACAGAGGTGGAGATGGGGGGTTCATTTCCAGGCCTTCACAATCAGTTGCACAACTGTCAATCGAATTTCAGCAATTAGACCTTGGTTGTGATCTATATGAAAAGTTGTTGGAAGAAGCTATTGAGTCTGATATTTCGATTTTGAACAATTCTGCTGTAGAATCCGGGGAACATTGTGATGACTGCAGTTTGGTCAATACAGTACATTGTAAACACGAGGGTGAGAAAGATTTCATAATTTACAATTTTTCAGATTTAAAGATTACTGATTATTACGTAAGTTTGTTGAAAAAAGGTTTTTCGTTTGTTCCAACCCACATATATGAGGTTGGAAGATTGTTAATGAGTCTGAAGTTGTATTCTAAGATCCTTAATTTAAGGATATTTTTTGTGAACAATTCAAATCCTGGTAATGACTGTAATTACTTGCATTTTAAGATAGCTAGTGTGTTTATTCCACTGTACAATCCATCAGTGATGGTATTTGAATGGTTGTATGAAGCCCAAATTAGGAGATGTCTACAATATGAAAAAATGTCCAATGACAACTTATCCAGTGCTGAAAAATTTTGTTTGAGACAGCTTATACACACTAACCAGTACAGAGTTATGAAACCAGACAAGGGTGTGGGGGGTAGTCATCATGACTAATACAGACTATGCCTGTAAAATGCATGTATTATTAAACAATGCGGAAACTTATGAAAGGGATTCTAGGTTCGACGTACATAGGGCCTATGCTAAAATTGATTGGCAGTTGTATGACTTTATGTGCGAGGAGATACTTTCTAATGAGGAGTTTAAATATCTTACAGTGGAGAACCCCATTATCCCCTCTATTTTTGGTATCTCCAAAATTCATAAGAATGTAAATTTTCCGCCATTTAGGTCCATTGTAGCTGCTAAGGGCTCCAAAACTGAACCCCTAGTGTCATATATAGACATCACTTGTATGAATGTGTTGAATAATGTTCCACACATTTTAAAGGATTCATGGCATTGTCTAGATACTATCAGGAATATTAATTGTGGTGGTGACTTTTGGTTTCTGACTGTAGATGTAGTCAACTTATTTTCAGTGATCCCCCACCATATTGGAATAGACAGCTTTAATAGTAGTCTGGCTAAGTACAGTGATCTACATCATGTAAAAAGAAGTCTACTCATGGATTTGTTAGAACTGGTATTATCTAATAATTTCATCTTGTTTGATGGGGAATACTACAAGCTAATGAATGGGGTTGCAATGGGTGCCAAATGTGCACCCATCTTTGCAAACCTGGTGTTTGTAGAATGGGAACAGCAACATCTGTTTAATTCTGTCTATATGCCAAAAATGATGACATACTTACGGTACCTGGATGACATATTGATTTTGTGAAAGGGCTCAAAACAACAGTTGGAAGATTTTATTGGGTTATTTGAGTAACACGATTACTTTTTTAAAATTCACAAGTCACATGGATAGAGACAGGATTGAATTTTTAGATATTCTTTTGTATAAAGAAAACGGTCAAATTAATTTGAATGTCTATCGTAAAAAAACATACAGCAACTCTTTTTTACATTATGAGAGTTGCCACCCTCATTTTCAAAAGAAAAATGTGGTGAAGGGTCAAATGATTCGATTGTCAAGGCTTATTAGTCAGGATGATTGTTTCAAAACTGAACTGGTGAAACTTACTGACATGTTTATCAATAGAGGGTATCCAATGGATTTGTTGACCATGCTAAGTAAGGATATTGAGATGGGAAGAAGTAATAATTTTAGACCTATTCTCTTGGATTCAAGCAGAAATGTTGTTTCATCTAATGTTAGTGATACTAACAAACCTATTATTAACAATTCAATGGCAATGGTGTTGAATTTTAATGATACAGGAATGAAAATTAAGAATATCATCCAGACAGTATGAGACAGTGTATTTTCTTTAGATTTAAAAGAAATATTGGGTCCTAGCCCGAGGTTCATCAACAGTAGGGGTTCTAATTTGAAAGCGCTGTTGAAAGAGGTGTAGAGACTATCAATAGTAACATCTCACAGATGGGAAAGTGTGGTACATGTAGTGTGTGCAAATTTATTAACGGTGGACCCTATGTGCACATAGATAGTTACAAAAGAACATTAAAATGCCCAGGGTATTATAACTGCAACACTGACATGGTGGTATATGTAGCCACCTGTCTATCATGTTCGGCATTTTACGTAGGAATGACCAAGGGTAAATTAAGGCTACACATTTTAGAACATAACAGAGACAAAAAAAATAAGAAGTCTACAAATGCTTTATTTAACCACAGTAAGAAGTGTGGCAATTATAAAAAATGTATATTTTTTGTCATTGATAGGGTACCCAAAAAAGACATGGGAGGTGATGTTAAAACCTTACTGGAGATGAGAGAATGTCTATGGCAGTTGCACCTGGATGTAACAAAATCACCAGGTATAATGAAAACATTTCTATTGCAAGTGTCTTAAAACACAAATCTTAGTTTATTTAAAGTTGATTATATGTTTAATATTTTTTGTTGAAAGTATTTATTTCTGTGGTTCATATGAAACTGTTCATTACAATAATTTTTACTGTTTTAGATGTGGTTTTAGTATTGTGTTTTGTGATGTTTCTTCTTTTTTTACAGCAGGGGGTAGATAAAATTGTTATAAATGGGTCATTGGTTAATTAATCTTAATTTGAGGTTTTTAAAAGGTTGACTGACTGTGTAAAGGCTATAAAAGTTTGGATTGTTTTGTGTGTAACTGACACTGAAGAAGCCCAATGTTATGGGTGAAAGCGCTAAGTCAGTGATTTTATATTTATATTTATATTAAAGCTGTTGTTTTTATCGAATCACGGATCATCTAATTAAGAATTACCCTGTAAAATGCATAAGAAGGACTGAATGGGTACAGTAAGAAAACAAATTACCAACTATGGTAAATTAGGAATATAGTATGAAAGTATAGAAACTACTGTCCTAGTGCAGAAAAGGGAAACCAGAGACTAAGAAGGAGGTTGTAATATTAACAGATGGAAATTTTAGAAAGAAAAGCTAAATTTTCACTTAAAAAATTTTGTTGAAACTTAACAAAATGCTGAGAGAGAAAGGTTCTATGTCTGAGCACGATGGTGGCAAATGACATATGGGGTACTGACAATAAACTAGGGCATTATGGGCAGAGAGAGGATCTCAAGAGCTGGATACAAAGTGTGAAGTATGTGACCGAGTTGGATCTAAGGATCAGATCCATAACCTATTTATTGAGGAAGAATGAAAAGGACATCAGATTCTACAAATATCCCATCTTACCCAATCTTACTACGATTCAAATCCACAACTTTATAATACCAGTATTCTTCATCTCCTAACACATCACTATCTTCCCCCATATTTTCAACATCTCAAACTACTCCACTGTTGCCAAACTACTAAACTACACAAATCACTCAAAATCATTTTTCCCTTTGTTTTTCAATTCACTTCTATGTAGCGAGGATATCCACCCAAATCCAGGGACCCCGTCTCTGTACCAATCAAAACCTCCCACAAACACTTCACTTAAATAAATACACTAAAACTCCCATAAAAATGCACAGAGCATATGTTATAAATTCCCTTGCCTACACATCTGGATTGAATCTAACAATCCTGACATTCTAGTCATACCTGAAATGTGCTTAAAACAAACTATAGCCTTAGAAAAGATTTTGCCACCTTGTTACAGCTTACTATGCTTTGACTGCACAAACAGAAAGGAGATTACATTGTACTATTCTACCAGAAAAAATACTCCATCTCTCACTATACCATAAATTACTTCCAATTTTCTCAAAAGCAAAAAATCTGATCTCCCTCCTAAAGATTAACAATGTCAAGTCTATTTGCATAATAACCCTGTATATCCCACCTTCAAGTGGCTCAAACTCTCTCTAACACATTTTAAGAAATTCTCTCCTGGATATCCTCTAATATACTTGAAACTAACATACTAAACAATGTAAACATCAGTTGGTCTCCAAAAACTATCCCAAATCAACCTCCCTCTATAAATATTTTCAACTTCACGCGATTAAACAACTCCACTACTAGAAACAATAAAGCTACCACTAGATGAAGTTGTTAGCCACTTTAACAATACTTTTTAAACATCCAAAATTTTCAGGCCCCACTCAGGCACAAAACAGTTATTTTCCCCAGCCCCCTGGCTCACTCTTCCTATCAAACAACTCATATGGTTTACTATCTAAATGTGGAACAGCAGTTACATTAAACTGGGATGGTTGAATGCATGGTTCCCAGTTTTCGTAATGCCGATCTGAAAATGTTTGAATCAACTTTAGCGAATGATAGTGTGCATTCTTTCATATCAGGTCGACATTCTGATTGGAGATTGCACTACAGTGGGGATAGTGAAATTTACCCTTTTCCTCACTGTAGTGTAATCTCAGAGTTTGGATATATAATATAAATATTATTGATAATAAAGTAATGATAATTAATTAATAATAAATATAAAATAAATAAATAAATACATATGCAGGGGGAGTGGGGGACACAGCTCCACATAGGGGGTGAAGAGGGGCTTGCCCGCTGCAAAACGTAAGTAGAAATCACTGGAAGTCAAGTTAACCTGGGTAATGTCGATAATATCCAATTGTGAATTATCGACATTACCACTGTGTCATTTTGATGAAATAACTCTTTTATTGTCGAGATTTATTTTTGACTACGTAAATACATGAAGAACTGTGATTCTTGATTTTGACAGTAAACCAACTCATACAACTACAAGATAATGTATGGAACACCTGGCAAAAGGAAAAAACCACAAACAACTACCAGCATCACCAGCACATTCATAATAAAGCCAAACGCCAAATAAATTCAGACAAAAAAATACTTCCTCTCTCAAAGGAACTATGCACAAAATCTGCCAAACTATTCTGGTTTACCATTCCCATGCTAACCCAGGCAATCTCTTACAATCAAACCCTCTACCTATTGAATCTGTCTTCAAGTTAGCTTGTTCCTTCAACACACACTATCAATACTGTTAACTCTCCTAAAAGTAGAACCACAGTATAGACCCAAATCCAGCTTCCACGTGCTAATCCGAAAAATGCTCTTGACTTCAAACCTGACCTCACCAAAGCTATAAAAAAGTAACTAAAAAATGCACTTGCTCAAAGCACTCCTTAAAATGGAGAACATTGACATTTGTGCTGTAACAGAACCTGGTTCAAGGCAGCAGAAAGCACCCCTGCACTACCAGGCTATAACTCATTTTACATCTTTGGGCCCCAGAACTTGGAACAAAGCTCAAAAGGCAGTGGTGTCTCCATATTCATACAGGATGCGCACACCTCCAGACTGGTAGCACAACATAATGCATCAGAGATACTTCAGGTGCAGCTAACATTGGGTAAGACAGTAATTCAGGTTGTAGCCTGCTATAGGTCCCCAACCATGTCCCAAGACACACACTCCATGTTCCTAAGCACCCAGGAGAATATTAAGGTCCACCCTAAAACTCTCATACTAGGCAACTTCGTCTACCCCTCCATTAACTGGGAAAACTACTCATGTACCAATACACTTGCTCAACGTTTCCTGGAATTCATTAATTCCATTGCTTTGACCAGCTCATTCTTACTCCCACTAGAGATAGTAACATCCTGGTCATTACTAACATGGGTGACCATTGCTCTACACCAATAGTCAACTCCTCCCTGGTTAGATCTGACCACAAACCATTCACCTTGGAAATCCACAACCCCCCCCCCCTCCACAAAGGTAATCGCCATGAAAAACGTCTCCAAAGCTAACTTTGGGCTCCTAAAAACAGAGATGGCTAACTTCACGGCACTCATGCAAATGGAGAACAGTTACATGACCACTGAATCATACATTAATGTCCTGTGTGAACACATAGACAAATGCATGGATTTCACCATACCCAGTAGAACCAATACGCTCTCCTCCAAAAAAGGAAGCCAATCTGGTGGTCCCCTACAATAAACAAACTCTACAACAGAAGGAGGAAACTGATGCAGAATAAGGTGAAGTCCCAAGACTGGAAAAACTCCCTTATCAGCCTCAACAAAAAGTTGATATCCCTTCAAATCCTCTAAAGCTAGCTATGAAAACAGAGTTGCAGCAGATAGTAAAGACAACAACAAGGTCTTCTATAGTTATCTCCATGGCAATACCCAGATTTGCTCGGAGCTACTGCACAATGGTACCTACTACCCCAGGCCAACAGATATTGCCAATACACTGGTCAACAGATTTGGTGCCAGTTTTACCCCTCTCTCCCCCACCAAAAGACCAATCACGATACCAGTAGATTGGCAGGCACCCAGTATTACTGCTGCACAGGTTAAAACAGCACTGTCCAAGGCCAAGAATACAGCTTCTATGGGACCTGACAATATCTCTGGCTGTGTTCTACATGAACTGCAGAGTGAACTGGTGCCTCACCTGTGTGCCCTGTTCAATCACAGCCTCACCTCAGGCTTTGTCCCTACCGAATGGTGCACAGCTACAGTTATCCCTCTCCACAAAGGAGGAGCAACTACAGACCCTGAGAACTATAGCTTCATTAGCCTGATGAGTCTGCTATGCAAAGCCATAGAACACATCATTATGGACTTAATAAACAAGGATATAGGGAATCTCCAAACTCTGGATCCCACACAGTTTGGTTTTGTGAAGGGTAGATCATGCCTGCTCAACCCGGTCGACTTCTTTAAGTCAGTCACCAGAGCTGTGGACGAAGGCAAGGTGGTTCATACAGCCTATCTTGATCTGGCCAAGGCCTTTGATACCATTCCTCACTCAGGAATTATAAAAAAACTCACTAAGCTAGGCATCCAACCCCTATATCACTAGGTGGGTTGCAAACTGGCTCACAGACAGAACCCACAGTGTGAAAGTAGCTGACTCCAAGTCAGACTGTAGACCAGTCACGACTGGAGTCCCACAAGGTTCGGTCCAGGGTCCTCTCCTGTTTGGTATCTACTTCTCTGAAGTCCAGGCCAACACAAAGGGACTCTGGCTGACAAAGTTCGCAGGCGATTGCAAGTTGTGCACTATTATTAACTCCGCAAGTGATGTTGACATCCTACAAAAAGGCCTCATTGAGACCAACGATTGGTGTCAAAACCATGGCCTTAAGCTCAATGTCAAAAAATATATCGTCATCCCCTTTTGGAAAAACCCAGTTCCCATAAATTACCACATCGATGGTAGTACACTGAACACAGAAGGCGTTATAAGAGATCTGGGAACACAGGTCGACAGCAACCTCTCTTTTGACCACCACATTGCCACTGTGGTCAGAAACTCATTCTACGTGGCACATCTCATTACTAAGGGTTTTACATCCAGGAAGAAAGAGGTCATTGTCTCCCTCTACTCTTTCCTTATTAGGCCAATCATCGAGTACAATGCCCCATTTCACTAGACAGCTGCAACAACTGGAGAGGGCGCAAAAGTACCTCACAAAGAGGATCCTAGGCCTTAAACACTTGTCCTATATGGACAGACTCAAAAAACTACAATTATTCTCTGTCTCATATCGCCTACTTAGAGGCAATCTCTGCTTGACTTACAAATCATGTCTAACTCAGTTCTGTTAGAAATACTACCTCTAAAGAAATCCCAATCCCTCCACACCACATGCTCCAGAGACCTTAATCTCATTACCACAATCAACAGAACAAGCTGGAGGGACAGGTTCATAACCCAGCTACTGCCCATGCTATGGAATAGACTTCCCATACATATCAAGCAGAGTGCCTGTCTGAGTGGATGGGAAATAGAAAATTTACCCCAGGGATCACTCCAATGGGTCTACTTGATAGAGGCACTGGAAACTGAGGTTGGGTGGCACGATGCCAGGGTAATCTTATGGGCTAGGCTTGTAAAGGCTCCAGGGCCATTAATCTAGTACACACCTATGAACCTATAAATGTAACCACCGCAGACCTAGATAACCTCCTCACAGAATATTTACACCTAGCAGATGCAAGCTTTAATTACCCTGATTATATCCTAATTAACAGATCAATCCAGGAAGCCTGCTTCATCTCTATTTGGAAAAAAAATCCTTCCTACTTCCAATACAAAATGGTGGCCTATCCCCTTACATTTCTAACTTCTGACCCATATCTATTTTATCAGCCCTCTCAAAAATCTTAGTGAAGTTTTTCAACTCAACTGCTAGCTTTCCTCCTCAAACACAATATTCTCTCACCTTGCCAATATGGCTTCTATCCCTCTCACAGAACTAACATAGCTCTCTCCTCTTTTCTCAAAACTGTACGTGACATTAGCAACAGAAATCTCCTAGTGCCTTCAGTATTCATTGACCTCTCTAAAGCCTTTGACACTATTTAATACCATTTTCTCCTTCACAAACTCTCCAGATATGCTTATTAGACAAAGCCATTATGTGGTTCAAATCTTACTTTCCCCACAGGACTCAGAGTGAAAAGTGGTTACAAGCCTTCACTACATTTCTCCCCATCCCAGTCAGTGTCTCCAAGGATCTATCTTTGGCCCACTTCTCTTCACTATATTCATCAGCAATTTGTCCACTGCACTAAACAACTCCACTCTGATCCAGTACATAGATGACTCTACAAACATCTGATCAAGCCATCTACCTCTAAACTTCAAAAAATTGCTTAATATTCCTTCACACATTTGAGAACATGGCTTCTGGAATCTAACCTAATTGTAAACCACCCAAAAAAGCAAAACACATGCTCTTCACACTTAAACCATTATCAACAATGCTCAACCCACTTATCCTTCAATCATCTGATGGCACATTAGTTAAACTAGTCTACCACACTAAACTACTTTGAATCACTACTGATGAATACCTAGTATTTGATCTATACATTCACCAAATAACCCATAAGACCAACCTAAAATTAAGTATTCTCATATGCAACCTACCTTATCCCTCCTCTGCCATATACCGCAGCAATCTTTACTAATTTACAATCAAATGTACAAAAAACGAAGAACTAAGCCCAAAAGCGTAACTTGTAAATAAAAGAGAACAAATTTATTAAGCGCTTTCGGAAGGGTTAATACCCCTCCTTCTTCAGAATGAAAAATAAACGAACAAACACAGAGTGCAAGCTGCAATCCTATTTAAAACTAATTGACATCAGGTGATGACTGTAATTCGTTAATTCAATTAAACTAGTGCAACACAAGTAACCTAGTGATGAATACTTCCTTCTTTTGAAATAGTGTCTAATATTGACAGAAAACTGAACAAAGTTAAATGTAAAAATGTTAAAATGCTTATGGACAAGCGTATCAAGCTAATGTTTAAAACATATGTTTAAAACAACGTGCATCGTTGATAACCATAGGTTATTACAATGGACAATGTTACTTTATAAAACAAAACTAACTTAAACTAAACTTATCAACCATGAGTCACTTAACTGTAATTGATTACATCAAGTATCTTAAAGGATGTAGTTCCAAAAAATGTTATTACACTAAGTGACAAGGTTAACTAAGTGTCATCTCCTTATGACTATCTTTTTGATGCCAATTTCCTCAAAACACATGAAATAGATATTTGTTCATTCAAGCCTGGAGAAAAATGGGCTGCAGTCCTTATTTGCCAATACAGCTTCTCCATTTCAAGTTGAATCTGCCAAGGACCTATAAGTGGGGCATCATCCACCTGTTTCAGTACAAAAACTGAACTGGTGGCTTGGGTGTTTGATAATGTGGCAAGCTAAAGCGTTAGTAAGTTCCTTCTTAGAAATAGCGTAATTATGTTTGTACATACGCTGTTTTAACCTGCGCTCCGTCTTTCCAATGTAGAAAGCCTGACATGAGTTACAATTTGCCACATAAACAATTGCTCTAGAATTGCAATTGTATTTGCCTTTCACTTTATACTCAATGTTATTAATTATAACAGAGGTTCCCTCCTTTATAAATCTACATTGTTTGCAAAAACCACATTTACCCATGCTAAAGGCCGATGTTTTCACCCTAGGTTTACCAGCTTCTAAAAGAGTTTTTAAATTAACTCCTCTTCTGAATGTGATTGCTGGAGGGGCTTCAAACTGGTCATGAAAGTTCCTGTCACTTGACAAGATTCTCCAATTTTTGCACAAAATGTCCTTAATAAAGAGGTGATCTATGGAAAATGTACACAAAAACCTCATGTTGTGTTGGTGATTTATACCAGTAAGGTTTCCCTTTTGCATGTTGTCAACCTCGAGGTCACTCATGGATGTTGACTGAAAACCTAAAATAGGATAAAAATATCCTGCACTACGCTTGGAGACTACTTCCTCCTTTATCTCCCTCACCAGTTTACAAGGGTACCCTCTATTCAAAAACATTTCAGACAAGTTGTTACATTCCTCCAAAAAATCAGCCTCATCCGTAACCATCCTAGCCGCTCGTACCATCTGCTCTTTTACTACAGCTCGCTTTTGATGGTACGGATGACAGCTAGAGTAATGCAGGAAGCCATTAGAATACGTTGGCTTCCTGTAGATTCTACTTGTAAACCTCGAGTTCTCCTTGTACTTATATAGCAGGATGTCCAAGAAACTGATGTAAGTGTCATGAAACTCAAAGGTGAACTCCAAAAAGTGGGTTAATCTGGAGATAGTTGCAATAAAAAGGGGAATGTCCTCAGGAACTCCTTTCCATAAAAAGAACATGTCGTCCTGGTACCTAGTGTACCAGGCGAAGTTTCTCTTAAAGTCAGGGTCGTGGAAAAGTAAGGTGTTCTCCCAATGAGCCATAATGCAGTTGGCATTGGCCCCTCCGCAGGGTGAACCCATCGCCACCCCTGACATCTGAATGTAAGTACGCCCTTCGAAACCAAAAAAGTTGGAACATAGAATCATTTCTAAGAGTGTCTCAACCAGGCAGATGGTACTGTCATTAACTTTTCTCACTAGTAAAAACTCCCTCATCCACTCAAGTCCCACACTATGTGGGACCACCGTGTAAAGGTCCTTCACGTCAACCATGAGGAGGACATATTCTGGGTTAAATGGGATGTCATTAATTTCACCCAAAAAACTCCACGAATCCTTGCAAACTTGTTTTTCTTTTGCAATGAGTGGTTTAAGTAGGGAGTCTATATATGAGGCTGAAGCACTCAAAATTGACCCTCTTCCATCAACAATGGGTCTAAACGGGGGGTCTAACTCTGATTTATGAATTTTTAGGACCCCAAAGATAGCTGGCAATTTAGGTGATGTCATAGTTAAATATCTGTGTAGGTCCATGTCGATAGTATTTTCCAACAGTAAATCATTTAACGTGCTTCTAACCTTAGCATACGCCACATTGATCTCGTTAGTACTAACCTCCTGATATGGGCCTATCTCCAAATGGGCTAACATTTTATTGACATATGTGTAATAATCCATAAAAACGAGCCCGTTCCCCTTATCGGGTTTCATAACCCTAATGTTGCATTCCCTCAAGGTCTTAATGAGGTCCTTTTCCTGCGGAGTGATGTTAAGCTAAGTCCTTTAGTATGGGCATTTTTAGCCGCCAAGTGTCTTAAATCTAACTCACAAGCCAAATCAAAGGCTTTGAGTTTCTCTTGTAATGGTGGATTAAAGACACTGGCTATTCTGAAATTGTTAAGCAGTATAGGCCTGTCTCCTAACGTAATTCTTAGGTTTAACTTACGTACAAGTAGTTTAACATCAATAATAGTCTTTACTAGATCAAAATGAGTGTCTGGAATGAAGGTTAAACCTTTTGAAAAAAAGTTACATGTGTTTTGATCAATTCTGAAAGTAGTATAGTTATAAATCCTAAAATCGCCTTCAGTACTGTGTACAATTTCCAGTGATAGAGGAGGTTCTACTACCTCCTCCTCTGATTCCGCTTGTTCGTCGGAACACTCTGGTTTTTGTTGGACCTCAAGTTCCTTTGGTGAGTGTTCTGTCCGTGGCGAAAATCCTGAACATTTTGTGCATCAGCCATATTGACATTATATGCAATGTTACCATTACCTTCCCTATGGTTAACAAAGTTGTTATCATTTGTTTGGTTTAAGTTGTTAGAACCCTGATTAACGTCAGCGTCTTGACAAAGTTCTCCTTGTTCTAAATGCTGAAGTGGGTTGGCCTGAAGAGAAGGTACCTATCGTACTACTTGGTGAACTGAAACAGGTGGATGATGCCCCACTTATAGGTCCTTGGCAGATTCAACTTGAAATGGAGGAGCTGTATTGGCAAATAAGGACTGCAGCCCATTTTTCTCCAGGCTTGAATGAACAAATTTCTGTTTCATGTATTTTGAGGAAATTAGCATCAAAAAGATAGTTATAAGGAGATGACACTTAGTTAACCTTGTCACTTAGTGTAATAACATTTTTTGGAACTACATCCTTTAAGATACTTGATGTAATCAATTACAGTTAAGTGACTCATGGTTGATAAGTTTAGTTTAAGTTAGTTTTGTTTTATAAAGTAACATTGTCCATTGTAATAACCTATGGTTGTCAATGATGCACGTTGTGTTAAACATATGTTTTAAACATTAGCTTGATACGCTTGTCCATAAGCATTTTAACGTTTTTACATTTAACTTTGTTCAGTTTTCTGTCAATATTAGACACTATTTCAAAAGAAGGAAGTATTCATTACTAGGTTACTTGTGTTGCACTAGTTTAATAGAATTAACGAATTACAGTCATCACCTGATGTCAATTAGTTTTAAATAGGATTGCAGCTTGCACTCTGTGTTTGTTCGTTTATTTTTCATTCTGAAGAAGGAGGGGTATTAACCCTTCCGAAAGCGCTTAATAAATTTGTTCTCTTTTATTTACAAGTTATGCTTTTGGGCTTAGTTCTTCGGTTTTTGTACATTTCCTGGTTTGTCGAGCTTTTTGTGGTTTGTAATTTACAATCAGACTCAGTTTAATAGTTAAAAGCAAGGACCTTAATACACCATTAACGCTTTTCAATTCCACAAACAAAATTGTGTTTTCGTCCTGGTAAATAGGACTTCATCAGATCTGATGAATACAAATAATTGAAACGGAATTGGTCTATTCTGGAATCTGATGAACAAATTAAAGAATTTGTGGGAGATAAACCACACTTTAACTATAAGAATAAAATGAATTTAAAGAGATTGTTGTGCAGCACAAACAAACAACATTTGCAGGATAAGTTGGTAGTTCAACCATACTTACTTTCTTGTGGTAAGTGTAGTATATGTAAAGCTTTGAGCATGGACAACATTTTCATACACCCCATTACTGGTATTAGATATGAATTTAAAGTTAAGGCCACATGCACCACTAATGATTTGATATATTTAGCACTTTGTAATGACTGCTCTTCATTTTATGTAAGTATGACGAATAGGTCACTTCGTGATAGAGTTCGGGAACATCTTTCGGCTATCCGTAATGATGATATCGAAAGAAGTGCATTAGCTAAACATATAAGGGTCAATAGAACACATACCTTTCAATTTTTAGTTATTTGTACGGTAGAATATGGCTTAAGGTTAGGAGACAAGAAAAATGTCACTGAACAAAAAGAACTGTATTGGATAGTTAAGTTACAGGCCGATAAGTGCCCTGGTCTTAATGAGCGGGCCTCTATAAAACCTTTACTTGCTGCTAGAAGGCTTAAGTAACTTTTAAAATATTTATATATTTTTTATATTTATCCTCATATAGATGTATGTTTTGCATATTTATTATGTTTTAAAGGATTTTACCTTTAGGATCAGGAATTGGTTAATTGGTTAATTCACCTAATTGATGATGTATTTAAATGGAGTGTATGTTTTGTTTGAATGAAGTCTGAAGAAGCATCAGTTGAATGTGAAAGCGCTTACTGTCGGTACCTGTTGAATTGTTGGATTTGAATAAATCGTTGGTTTCATGCTGTGGTCCTCTCCTTCTCCATTTCTTCCACTTATGCTTATTGTTCCACATTTCTGGAGAAGGTGAAGTTCATCTACAGTGACTGCATTTGTTGCTCTTTTTATTTATCTATTGCTAGATATTTCTGCCAAACTGAAATCTAAACTAATGCAGAGAAGATTTATAACATACTGTATGGAAACAAAATAGTCAGTGACATGTGCCTGGCTTATAGGGCAGTCTCTGCCCCAGCCCTGATCTGATGAAAATGCTACACATTCGTAAATCGAACTTCAGGAGGGTCACTCACCCCAGGGATCTTAATCTAGCCAGTGACATGAACAGGCCATGCTGGAGAGATAGATACATCACCCACTTCTCTGGAGCAAGCTTCCAATTCATGTGAAACAGAGCCCCTCCCAGACCCTCTTCAAACGCAACCTAGCTCAATGGATTGGTGACAACAAATTCACTTCTGGTGTAGTGCCCATGTCCCTCCTGTACAGAGGAAGTCGGTATGAACTACCATAGACCCTTATGTCTGCCTCTGTAAACTTCACTTGCCTAACCACTGACAACTGGAGCAACTCGGGACGAATATGATTAGGCTTGTAAAGGCTCTAGGGCTGTTAGCCTAGTAACCTTCTATGAACCTATGATCTATGAAAAATTAATTGAAGTGATGCATTCAGTGGAAAAAGTGCAGAAAGGATGTTGCAAGTTTTGAAAAAAAATGTTTGAATGCAATAAAATAAAAAAAAAAATGCTTAACATCAGGATTTAGGCACACAAGACTGGGAGGATATGTTTCTATAACAGCATAGTTGATTAGGGTGACATATAAAAATATAAGAAATGAAAAAGAGGTCAACCTATAAATCTGAAAACTGAAATAAATAAGCTGGAGAGACAAATATAGTATGAGACTAAATTTAAAAAAAAAATGAAGAAAATTTATATAAAGATATTGAGCATGACAAGAAACCATTTTATAGATACATAAGGTAGTAGCAGTAATGACATACAAACTGACAAACTGGGTTTAGATTCTAACATTTATTCTCATATACAAAAGATTATTCATATATTTACAAAATCTTATGCAAAGCAATTTGGCTCCAAAGAGTAGGTGATAAACTGTTCTAGTAACATCCAGGTAACTTCAGATACTAAAATTAAATTAGATTATAATGAAAGAAGAATTACTCAACCTGGGCCAAAAAAGCACATTGAGGAGACGGAATTAGTACTAATGTCCTGAGAACACTTTGGCATGAACTTACAATGCCATTATATCAATTATTCACTAGGACATTTACGTATGTGGAGATTCCTCAACACTGGAGACATGCACTTGTTAAACCTATCTTTAACAGAAATGGGAGCAGGACAAACCCACAGCCATACAGACCCATTCGTTTACTTTCATGTTGTGAAAATAATGGAGAAGGTTATTTTGGCTAAATTATTGTCAGAATTGGAAAGGCATATGTCAGCATGCGTATAATAAAAATAGATCTATAACCACCATTAGCATGATTCTCTAAAACAATATAATAACAGCTATACATGAAAAATGTGCTGGGATGTAATTTATATAGACTTCGGTTTAGCATTTGATAGGGTCATACACAAAAAATAAATTAGAACAACTAGGTACTGATGTAATCTTGATAAGATGGATAGCTGCATGGCTTGCAAATATGACAAGGCAAGTATCGTACAACAATTGGACAGGTGAAAGTCTAGGTTACAGTCAAGGTGCCCCACAACGATCTGTCCTTGTCCCATACTTGTTTAGGTTGTAGCTTTCGGATCTATCTTTTTCATCTGAAGTGCTCCATAGTCTATATGCAGATGACTTGAAAACAGATAAACTAATTACATGTGTTACAGATAGGGCATGTCTGTAAAAGAACTTGATAGAATTGACCATCCGGGAACAAGATAATAATATGCTGACAAATACATCAAAATCTAAACATATGAGATTAGTGAGACAGACTGAAAGGTGAATATTTGATACAGCACACAGTGATTGTAACTGTAGATTAGTTTAAGGACCTAGGTATATGGTTAGATACAGATTTGAGTTCTTCTAATTATATTAACCAAATGATTAATGGTTGTTATACATTTACAGGTTGTATAAAAATATTTGTATGATCTAGGAAATCAGAAGTGATGAAATCATTGTTAGATACAGTAGTCCCAAATTTGAGTATGGAATAACATTATGGAAACTTTATAAGAAAACAAGACTGAGTAAATTTGAAAGAGTACAGCAGATATATACCAAGGACATCTGTGGATGTGAAAATTTAAGTCATTATGAAAGACTAAAATATTTGAACCTGTACAGTGTCTCATATAGACATTTAAGAAGAGACCTTATTCTGGTATGTAGGGCATTTAGAAGCAACTACCTTTGTGAATGTTTGGGGTTATCAAATGGAGTAGATAATCATTAGACACCCTATGTGGAAGATTATGACTTGAGAGGTGTATTAACTGGTTCTCTGACAGAGAAGCAAATGCATGGAATAGACTACAGAATTACATTAAAGCAAGCACTAGTTTAGGTGTTCACAGCATACTTAAATACACAGAGAATATCTGTGTCTTTTGTCTTTTCTGATAAGTCTGATGGCCTGCAAAAACTACAAGCAGTGTTGGTGACTTCCTGCTAGTTATTTGTCCCACCCACCCTCTAATTCATTCATCCGCTTTTTAAACTTGATTTTCAGCTGCCCACCCTTACTGCAAATCGAGCTTTAAAAGCTCCTCCCTTTATACATTGCTGTTTATATATTTATTTATTTGCCTTTCCCTGTGCTTTTGAAAAAAGTGCATTTTGCCTTTCATTGTCTGCTTTGTAGATTTACTTGCTCTGACTTCATTATCTAGCAAGCTGATGGATAAAATAGTGTAATTTTACACTCTAGCAAGCTCTTTCCTGTGTTTTTTACTTCAAGAAAACAGTGGATTTTCCATCTAGTGGCAGCAGATGGTAGCCTGTTATGTATAGGTTGGGGGAAACACACTACAGATTCCCACATGTAGTTGTTTTATTGACTGGAGGGCTTATTATTAGCTTACCTGTTTTTACTGCTTTTATAAATTCAGCACAGTTGAGCGGATGTTGGCTCACTTCTACAAAGTGAAGTACTTTTACTGAATAATCACACTTTTATAAGCTGTTTAAAGTATACTGCTGTTATTGTGAATTACTTATTGCCTTTCCTTAAGTTTAAGTTTGTTTGTGGTAGCATTTCACCCTGGACACGCTTTTACATTAGGAGGACTAGGATTATTCATCTAGTGGCAAGCAGGTGTTTACCTGCTTTATATGAGTTAGGAATCACACTAAAGGCCTCTAAGTGTAGTTGTTTTATGGGCCAGGTGGCTCAGTAGTCAGATGTTTGTATATCTTGTGCTGGTATATATTTGGCACATTTGCACGGCGCTGGTCATTGTGCCACTGCCCTGTGCAGATGCAAATGTCAGGGAACATTGCTTAGTTTCATTATACTGTAAAAGTTTACTGTGTTACTTTTTTGCACTTCTTTAAAATTTAAAGTTGAAGTACACTTGAGCTCCAAACCAGTCATTTTACATTAAGAGGGTCAAAAGTCTACACCCCTGTGGCAGGAGAGGGCTTTCACCTATCTGAGTTGGGAATTGCTGGTGAAAAGCTCACTGTGTGATTACCTGATTGGTCTAATGGCATAGTTAGTGTAAAACGTGTTTTTTTCTAATAGTACATAAGCCTCATGTATGTGTGAAGCTGCTCTTTGTACAGTCACAGTTAGTAGTGTCTTGTATACATGCAATCACCAGAAATTGGCATTTCCCTATAAAAAAAAACACCTCAGGACTTCACCTCAGTCCTGTGTTACTCATGGGGAATCTAGTTTGCATGGTGTGCATTTAGTCAGAACTATTTGAGTCTTCCTTACCTTACAATAGCACCAAATACTACTGCTGCTCAGAGATCATCTGGTTTGGGCACTGGCCAGCATCACTAGTTAGGCTAGCTGCAGCATACACCAAGTAAGTCTTTTCCCTCATCTGGTTACAAACATCCTACACTCCTGTCACTTATAAGTGCACATTAGGACTTGCAAACATGGATGGACACTTTCCTGCTATCTTTGCATCCAGCTTGGTGGACATGGACATCCTGAGGCAATTTAACAATTGCTTTATGTGTAATGACAGCCACTTAATTCTTGAACAGATAGAGTATGTAAGAGATGTAGTTACACATTGACACTGGAGGCTAGACTCTCACATACAGACACAAAAAGCAACAAACAGTTGTCAGCAACTCATATACATCACTCACTGTATCCACAAAGGACCACACACATAGACCCACATATGTGGAGGTGCTCACTTGTAACTTACCCAAACTTCAAAGGTGCCTCAGGCGCAGTCCTCAGAAACTCTGCATGCACAGAAAAGTACAGTTGTGTATACTTACCATAAATGTAGATGTTCGAGTGTATTCACTGTTGCAGTCATTACACTTGGGTTATCCTGCTAGCAGGCTACCCTCAGTCAGCCTGAATTCCAAAGTCTAGGTCCAGCGTCGGTTGCTGTCACCTCTTCCCTGACGTCAGTGCACCAGGGGTATAAAAGATGCAGCCAACACCATTTTCTTCAGTTTTTCTTGCCCCAGATGTCAGGTGCCCCCAAATGGGTAGGCTAAAAATATGCCAATAAAAAATGCATGCACCAAAATATATTATACCATCATCTACAAGCAAATACACCACATAGGTTGTATAGATTTAAAAAAGTGAAGATAAGTTCCAGCAAAGACATGGGGGATGGTGGGTGGGTAACCTGGACTGCAACAGTGAATACACTCAAACATCTACATTTATGGTAAGTGTACACAACTGTACTATGTTTTTCATGTTTCACTGTTGCAGTCATTACACTTGGGTTGAATCCCAAAGCTATGGTTGGGAGGCTGGAGCTAAGTAGCATTAGGAGTGGCTCTGAGGCCCTGCAGAACTGCAGTGGTAAAGCCTGCCCTGGATTTAGAGTAGAGTGGTACATGATAGTGCTTTGTAAAGGTGTGCACTGAACTCCAGGTAGCAGCCTCTAAAATGTCTTTGGTTGGTACTCCCCTGAGGAAGGCTGCTGAAGTGGCTGCTGCTCTGGTTGAATGTGGCCTAATGCCCTTAGGCACTGGCTTGCCATGTTGTGAATAGCAGAAACAAATGCAGTGGCCTATCCACTTTGAAATAGTCTGCTTTGAGATAGCCTTTCCTTGTGATCCTGCAGCATATGCCACTAGTAGTTGCTCTGTCTTCCTGAAAGCTTTGGTTCTGTTCAAGTAGAAGCGTAGCTGTCTCTGTATGTCCAAAGAATGCAGAATTCTCTCCCCCTTATTCTGTGGGTTTGGATAAAAAGTAGGCAGATGAATAGTTTGGTTAAGGGCCATACTGGACACTACCTTAGGCATAAATGTCGGGTTTGTCCTCAGAGAAACCCTGTCTGGATAAAAAAATGATAAAGGGTTCCACAGCCACGAGTGCCTGTAGCTCTGAGACTCGTCTTGCAGAGGTTATTGCTAGGAGCAGAGTTGTTTTCCAAGATAAAAACTTTATATCAGCTGTAGCGGCTGGCTCAAAAGGAGGCAGGGTGAGTTTTTCCAAGACATGATTTAGGTCCCATGCTGGTATTGGTGATCTCCTTGGAGGCCTTAAGTTTTTGGCTCCTCTGAGGTACTGCCTTAACAAAGGATGAAAAAAGATTGGTGGCTCTGTATTGTAATGAGTCGAAATGGCAGGGGCATGAATTTTAATTGATGAAAAGGATAGGCCTTTGTCCAGCATCTCAGTTAAGTATTGCAAAATCTGAGGAATATTTGGTACAGCTGTGGCAATTCTTTGTGCCTGATTCCAAGCACAGAATCTCTTCCATTTTGCAGCATAAGATTTTCTGGTACTAGGCCTTCTAACCTCCAAAATGACATCCATCACAGCTTTAAAGAGAGGCGCATTTTGTATGACTACATTATCTGCCATGCTGCCAGATTTAAGGTCTTTAGTTGGCTGTGCAGGATCTGATTGTTTTGTTGGGATAGTAGATGAGGTATTTGAGGCAAGGTACAAGCTGGGTATTGAGACAAGTTCCTTAGTATTGGATACCAGTACTGGCGGGGCCAGTCTGGGGCAATCAGTATCATCTTTGGCTTCTCTTGTCTGACCTTTAGGAGTACTTTGGGGAGGAGAGGCAGAGGAGGAAAGGCATATACTGCTAAGCTTTTCCAGCTGAAAGATAATGCGTCCACTTTCCATGCTTGTCTGTGAAGTCTTTGTGCAGAATCTTTTTATTTGGTAGTTGTGAGGAGAGGCAAATAGATCTATATCCGGGCATCCCCATTTCCGTGTTATCATGCTGAAGACTTGTGGATCCAATTTCCACTTGTGGAGATCCATGAGGTTTCTGCTTAGTTCATCTGCCAGAGTATTTATCTTTCCTGGCAGGAATTGTGCCTGCAGATGTACTTGGTAAATCAATGCTATGTCCCACAAAGTCATGGCTAGTCTGCAAAGGGGGTAAGAATGAGTTCCTCCATGCTTGTTTATATACCACATGACCGTGGTGTTGTCTGTCTTTATCAGTAGTTGTCCCGGATGAAGTAGGTCCTTGAAGGATGTCAGGGCATTCTGAACAGCTAGCATCTCTTTTTGATTGATATGTAGATGCATTTGGTTTGCAGACCATGTGCCTTGAATACATCTTCCTGCCATGTGGGCCCCCCAGGCATAATCTGATGCATCCGTTGTTAATGTCTGCCTGGCTGGGGGTAAGGTGAATGGCTGTCCCTTGTTCTGGTGACAAGCCTTCGCCCACCATCGAAACTCCTGTTGCAGGCAGGGAATGAGGGTAATTATTGTTTCCAGGCTGTGGCAATGTTGAGTCCAAACACTTTTTAGATACCATTGAAATTTCCTCATATGCAGTCTCGCATACGGAATTAGTAGAATGCAGAATGCCATGAAGCCCAAAGCCTGCAGATTTTTTTTTTTCAGATAACTGGGCCTTTGTTGCCAATAGGTTGAAATAGGTAGTCAGTTGCCTTTGTTTGTCTGGCGTGAGATAAGCCATTTGGGCAGTTGTATTTAAGCTTGCACCCAGGAATATTATCTCTTGAGAGGGTACTAGTTTTGATTTATTTTCGTTGACTGTGTGCCCTAGGCCTGTTGGAAATCTCTTTACAAACGCCAGATGCTGTAGTAGAATGTCCTTGTTCTCTGCTTGAATGAGGCAGTGGTCCAAGTAAGGATATATTTGTATTTCTCTTTGTCTGCAGAATGTAATTACTGGTGCCAGGCACTTTGTGAAGACCCTGGGCGCAGTAGATAAGCCAAAGGGCAGTGCAGAGAATTGGTAGTGCATTGAGCCAGCTTTGAATCTGAGGTATCTTCTGCATGTTTATCTGATTAGCACGTGCAGGTATACCTCTTTTAGGTCTAAGGTCACAAGCCAAGCCTTCTTGCCCAGCATGGGCAGAAGTTGCTGTAGAGTCAACATTTTGAATTTTGGTATATCCAGATATGTGTTTAGGATAGATAGGTCCAGTATTGGTCTCCAGGTCTTGTCCTTTCTTGGTACCAAGAACAGTCTTGAATAAAATCCTCATCCCTGCTCTTGCTCTGGTACTTGCTGAATGGCCCTCATGTCCATGAGGGATGAGACTTGCTTTTGTGCCTCTGCCCATTGATGTTTTGGCAGGTCTGGCCAACTGTTTGTCCTTGGCAGGGTATGGAAGTGAAACTTGTAGCCTTGTGACACTATGTCTATGACCCATTTGTCCTGGGCTATTATGTGCCAATTTTGTGAAAAAAGTGCTACTTTTCCCCCTAAAGGTGCTGCCGGAAGATAAGTGCTTGTTGCAGGCAGGGGGAAGTCATTGGGGCTGTTTCCTGTATGGCTGTGATTTGTCTTCTCCACTTTTGGAGGTATAAGCACTCCATTGTTTAGACCTGTAGGAACCTTGGGGCTGGGATCTGCCTCTTGGGCATCTGTATCTACCCCTTTGTGGTCTGTCTGACACTGGAAAGGACCAATTCTTTGTAGGCCAGTGTCTGCTAAATCTTGGAGGCTGTACCTGTAAGAAATCTTTAACCGTTTGCATAGATTTAGCTTTGTCCTCCATTTTCTTTAACACCCCTTCTGCTTTAACATCAAACAAGGTATCATGCTGTAATGGATCATCTAATAATTTTACTTTGACATGATCGGGCAGATTTTGTTCCTTTAACCAAGCATGCTTCCTGATGAAAGAACCCGTAACAGCGGCCCTGCAGGAGGCCTCCAAAGAATCAAAACCACATTGCAAAGTATGCTTTCCAACTTGTTCAGCTGCATGCAATAAATCCTGCATTTCTTTGCTTTCTGCACATTCAGAATTTATCAACATTTTCTGTTTAACCAGTGACATAATATATTGCTGATATTTGAGCATATGAAACTGACAATTTAAAGCCCTTATAGCCAAGGTAGCATAAGTGTAAACATTTTTTCCCCATCTGCCCACTGCCCTAGAATCCCTATCAGAGGGGGTAGGGTTTTTTGCAGTAGAAGCCTTGACCCCTTTGGGACCCTGAGAGATAGTTTCTGGGTCAGCAGCAGGGTTTTTGAAAAGGAATTTATGAGAGTCAGGAACCCTGTAGTACCTGTCTGGCTTAACAGGAGCTGGAGGTAAGGAGTCAGGGTTCAGACTGGACTCTGAAAATACATCATCTACAATGTCTAACACAGGTGGAATAGCTAGGGGCCTGTATTGTGGTATTTAAAGGAAGTCTCTGAGCCTTTTCTTAGACTCTGAAAAATCCTGGCTCTCCCAGTGGAAATGCTCCCTCATGGTATGCAAAGTTTCCCCAAAAGAGTAATCCTCAGGAGGAGAGGCTGAAGGGATAGATTCTTCAGCATCAGAATCCTCATAGGGAGGAAGAGAGTATTCCTGATCAGAAGAGGAATCAGATGAAATGGAAACCTGATCTGAAGATTCATATTCTGTCTCTTGCCTAGGCCTTTTATCAGGAGGGGGATGGGAACCCCTGATCAAAGTAATTAAGTCTTCGGCCATTTTGAGCATCTGTTTTTTGGGCATGGAGGCTTGTCCATGAAGCTGTTGTACTTGTTTCTTTGTCTTTAAAGGTGCTTTAGTCTTTGCCTTTGAAGCTGAAGTCATTTTAATGTATAACTGAGTAGGACTGAAAATACCCTCAGAAGCCGATGCCTGCTCAGTGGCTCCGGACCCATCTGAGGGAATAGTCTCCGAAGGTCCAATACATTGAGCTTCCAGCAGCCTAGTCGACTCCACGTGGGAGTCGGTAGCTGCCTGTGGGTCTAAAGAAGTGGGCGTCAGTGGCTGCGACGGCGCCTCACTGAGAACCGGCGAACCTTGCGACTGGCTTAGAAGAAGCCTCGTCGTCAGTTTTGGACCTCGGATGCCTGTCCTTTTCTTTTTCTTTGCATTTCTTGTGAATTCCGGTAGTCAGATGGCTATCCGACGACTTTGTATAATTAAATCTTCTGTCAAAATAATGTAATGCAAAATTGTACCGACGCTTAATAGTGCATTGGTTAAATCTAGCACAAAACCGACAACTAGCAACGTCGTGGTCAGGGCCTAGGCAAAGAATACAGTAAGAATGAAAGTCCTTATGAGGTATTTGCTTCCCACAAGAAATACAATTATTAACTTTTTCTGACATCGGTCTGGAGCAAGAAAAAAGTTTCCCCAATGGGGTACTTAGCTTTTAATGAAGACTTCGGATCTGAAACACAAACATGAAAATCTCAAGAGTCAGCCGACTGGCACTTGTGAACTGCTTATGCTTTGGGCACCGCGTGGCAAGAAAGACTGAAGAAAATGGCGTCAGCTGCATCTTTTATACCCCTGGCGCACTGACGTCAGGGAAGAGGCGACAGCAACCGACGCCGGACCTAGACTTTGGAATTCAGGCTGACTGCCAGCAGGATAACCCAAGTTTAATGACTGCAACAGTGAAACACGAAGAACATCAAGACAATTCCCACCACAACACATAAAGCCACATTTCATTGTGTCTAAATTACCAAGCTCTTAAGGTGAAACACTCCACAATGCAATACTCTGGTCATAGAAGACTCTGGTCATAGAAGACTCCATTGTGAGACACATTGATGTCCCTCTTCCCAGGATGGATAAGGGGAAGATTACAGTTAGCTGTCTGTCAGGGGCCAGGATTCACCAGATCACAGAAGCACTCAGATCCCTTACCCCTAAGTACCAGTATGATTCAGTCAGTCTTTATGGACATGAATGACCTGAGATGTACCTCTTTGAACTATATGAAGAGAGATGTGATTGAGCTCTCAGAATATGTGTCACAGGCAAGTATTAGCCTAGCATTGAGCAGCATTCTGCCATCTCCAAGGGTGATGCCACAATACCAGCAGAAAATGATCATCTTTAACAATTGACTTAGCTACTGGTGTCATTCTAAAGGGGTCCAATATTTGCCAGCTTGGGAGGACTTGTTGACAGGCCACACTGCTTTGCCAGGCATGGTCTTCCACTGTCACCTTAAGGTTTTCTGATATTGGCCAAAACATTATCCACCGCCATTGTGCCTTTTTAGGCATTGACAAACAAACAAAACTTCCAATATAACAAAAGCTAGTCAGGACAATCTAAAGATGTTATTGCTCAATGCTAGGAGTCTCAACAAGAAACTGCACTCCTCAGAAGCTCTGCTTACCCTGGTGAATGTTTACATCTGTGCAGTTACTGAAGCATGTTTCAAAGCCATGGAATGCACTCTTGCAGTTCATAGCTATTATGCCTTTCATACGCTCCAACTTCCCACTGAACATGAAAGAGAAAAAGGCAGAGATGTATCTATCTATCTACATAAAGAATAAGCACAACTCAACACTGGTAAAACAATATGACATGCTTGAGCTATTCCATGTCCAACTAACCATGGGAACAATCCACTACCATATTCTTGCTAGCTACAGGTCCCCACCATGAACCAGAAAACCCATATATCATACCAGAAGTTACTAAAACACTCATCATCCAGCCATATACCACACTCATAGGTGATTTTAACTACCGCTCCACTAATTGGAAGGCCTACATGACCACTAACAAGCAGGCCAAATTTTTCTTGACTTTGTAAATTCAAATGCCCTGGAGCAGCTAGTCTACTCTCCCTCTAGGGAACAAATATCCTAGAGCTGGTACTCACCAATATGAGAGAGTACTGCACACCCCCTAGTGTGATGTCATCACTGGAAAGATCAGTTCACAAAGCAGTCTCCCTTGAAATAAAGGTAAAACTAGTCCATCCACTTAACCCCAAACAGTTTAAATACTTTTCTAAGGTAAATTATCCCCTATTAAGGGACAGTATAACTAGTTTCCAAGTTCTCCCAAATCCACAAAACACAGAAACTTATGCATAGGTGTACACAAAAGCCCTGTATGACCATTTAAACAACTGCATAGAAATGGCAGTATCAGATCAAACTAAACCCAAGTCAAATTGCAAAAACAAGCCACCCTGGTGGATCCCTGGTATTAATAAGTTGCACAACAAAAGAAAGAAAATCCTGTCAATAAGTAAGAGGGAATGTGCATAACAGAGCAAAAAGTCCCTCATTAGTCTAAACAAATGAATCAGTCTCTGAAACATACTTTGAGGTAAAAATAGCCTCCAAACCTAAGGATAATTAAAAGGCATTTTTCAGTTATGTCTGCAATATTAAGAGCAACACCCAACAATGCACAGAATTAGTTATAGATGGCATAATCTATACTCAGCCAGAAGATACAGCAAATCTGCTGGCCGACAAATTCAGCTCAGATTTCACCTCCCCATTACTCCCACTTTTCCCCCCAAGACATACCTTCCACCACTCCACTGACAATTTCACCAAAGAACAGGCTACCATGGCTTTAATGGGGCTTGATGATATAGCATACCTTTCAACTGTACCGATTCTCACAGAATGTCCAGATTTTTGCCTGATATTTTTGGCCTGCTTCTCATAAAATTGTGGTTTTCTGGCAAATCATTGACAAACCATTGAGGGTTGAAGTCAGAAAAATAATGACAGACATTTGAGTTCCAGACTTCATACCCTTCATAAAATTCATGCTAATGCAAAACCTGTTATTCTATCAACTTTCTAAATTTGTAAGAGCAATATTTAAAAAGTGTCCCTATTTTTGGGTCTTTAACCTGCCAATTACTTATGGTTTTGTCCAGATTTCTTGCTCTAAGATGTTGAGAGGTATGTAAACCAGGTTGCCTCTTAAACAGCTTAAATGAGGGCTTATCAGGCCCATTAGGATCTCTGTTTAACCACAACCTCCAGACTGGCTTTGGCTCTGTATAGTGGAAGATAGCAATAGTCATCAATCTGCACAAAGGGGCACCATCTACTGACCTGGAAAATTACAGACCCAAAAGTTTGACTAGTCTTACATGTAAGGTGATGGAAAGAATAATCATGGACATGATAAATAATTACATTGAAGACCTCCAAACATTGGTCCCAACCCAATTTGGCTTTGTCAGGGGTAGGTCATGCTTACTGAACCTTGTGGATTTCTTTGAGTAGGTCACTAAGGTCACAGATGAGGGGAAAACAGTACATATGGCATACCTCACTTCCCCACTCAAGTTATTATACATAAACACACAAAACTGGGCATAAATCCCTATGTCACCAGATGGATAGTCAATTGGCTCGTGGACAGGACACACGTGTTTAAAGTGGGTGAATCCAGATGCAGCAAGAGGCCAGTTACTAGTTGATGCCACGGAGCTCATTGCTGGGACCAATGCTGTTCAGAATATACTTCTCTGAAGTTAAGGCTAATGTGGAAGGCTTCTAGATGACAAAGTTTGCAGACGACTGTAAGCTGGGGTCAATCTCTGAACCCACCAACAATGTACATATCCTTCAGGAGGTTCTAGATCAGACAAATGATTGGTTCCAGAACCATGGCCTAAAAGTAAATGTGAAAAAATGCATTATTATACCCTTTGGAAAGTCAAATACCCTGCAAATTACAACATCATTAGCACACCCCCTAAGAGTAGACTCAGAGGTGATAGATCTACATATGTAGACAGACAGCAGTCTGAAGTTTGACCACCATGTGTCCACAGTGGTGAGGAAGTCCTTCTATGTGGCACAACTTATATGTATAGGTATGGCATCCAGATCCAAAGAAATTGAAATCCTGCTGTACTCAACCCTCATTATACCAAAGATTGAGTACAATGTGCTATTTGGCATGTACTTGATTAGGCACTTATAGCAGCTTGAGTGACCTCAGAGGTTCCTCACAAAGAAAATTCTGGGTATAAACAACATGTCATATGTGGATAGACTAAAAGCCCTATCCCTTTATCCTGTCTCCTACTGACTATTAAGGGGTAACCTATGCCTGACCTAGAAGGCACTCATAAATTCAGCCCTGATAAAGCTGCTATACATCTGCAAGTCAATCAGCATGAATGTCACCCAATCTAGGGATCTAAACTTAGTCAGCAACTCAAACAAATCATGCTGGAGAGAGAGATATGTGTCTCAGAGATTGCGCCTCCTTTGGAACAGGATTACTATATGCATTAAGCAGAGCCCTTCCCTTAGCCCTCTTCAAACGCAGTTTGGATCAATAGATGGGGAATCACAAATTCACACCTGGAGTAGTGCCTATATCCCTTATGGACAAGGGCAATCTGTAAAACACTCAAGGCATAGGCAGAAATCCAAGCCATCATCTTGCCCCTGGGGGCCATATAGTAGATAAAATTGGTTTATATTTGCTATGTTTGTAAGGGCTCTTAACTCATTCACTCCAATGGAGCTCAGGAAGTTTGCACTGTAACTTCTAAAGGGAGGAGCCTAAGCCTTTTGACAGACTCAAATTATGTCCTCACATTTCAAACAAATGTTCATATCTCTGGAACCACAAGGATTATGAAAGAAGTATAAATGGCAAACTCTTCAGCACAAACAATTTTTCATAGTGGTAGTATTCTTTAGGTTCAAGATCTTAAACCGAATTTTATAAGTCGCGCTAATCACAGTAACTATTACATTTATAATATTTTGTAAACAACTTACACTAGCTCAGCAACCACTCAAGTTACACACATACTGTCCGCAAAATTGTGTTATTTCATTTTTGAGATATTTAGAAAACTGTGAAAATTACATGTATATAAATGGGTCTATGTCATAAAACTGAAAACGCAAATTCTCGAACGCTCACATAAGCAAATAATCAAAAACTCGATAATGGTATTCAACCCCTGCTAAATATATATTCCTACTCCAAGATCGCACTACAGTGAGGAAAGGGCAAATATTTTGATCTTCACTGTACTGCGATCCCAAAATACCAATTTAGAGTTTATGATTATTCGCTCATGTGAGCGTTTGACACTTGGCATTTTCATCATTCAAAAGTAGACCCTATAAATTAGTATCATAAAAACAACAGTTAATATCTATTTACATGCACTACACAAAAGTTAAATATTAATGCAGTTGAGTTTGCCATTGTGTAAGCTTTACAATGAAATCTTTTAAAAGCATGTACATAGCATGGTTTTGGAATTACTGATGCAAATATGAACAAGCAATATTTAACACCAACAGGTCAGAAGGAGTTAACTGCAGATACACCTGGAGGCGTCACTCAGATGTAATGAATTAAGCCGTTAGCCTAGTAATCTCCTATGAGCCTATGAACCTATACTTCAAAGAACAACCTGGACATTTTGGACATTTATAATGGAAAAACAAAAATAAAATTGCCAAAAATTCCAAAGACAACCACAAGGCATTCTATAGTTATGTCAAGAATCTAAATGGCAATGCTCAAATATGCTCTGAGCTACAACAGAATGGCATTAAATATACTGATCCCAAGGATATTGCCAATATCCTGGCAGATCGATTTAGTGCAAACTTCACCCCCCCCCTCACCCCCTAAAGGGCCCATCTCAATACCAAAAGATTGCCAAATTCCTGTTATCATGGCCACACAGGTAGAAACCGCACTCTCCAAAGCTAAGAATACAGCATCCATGGGACCAGATGACATCCTGGGTTGTGTACTACATGAGCTACAAAATGAACTGGCACCTCACCTAAGTGTCATGTTTAATCATAACCTCACCTCAGGCTTCGTACCCACTGAGTAGCGCACAGCTACTGTTATCCCACTGCACAAGGGGGGGGATCCACCTTGGATCCCGGGAACTACTATCCCATCAGTCTGATGAGCCTGATCTGCAAAGGCATGGAACGCATTATCATGGAACTTATAAACAAAGACACTGGCAACCTTCAAACACTGGACCTCACCCAGTTTGGGTTCGTGAAGGGCCGATCTTGTATCCTGAATCTGATTGACTTCTTCGAATCAGTCTCTAGAGCTGTGGATGAGGGTAAGGCAGTCTACACAGCCTATCTGGACCTTGCCAAGGCCTTCGACACCATCCCCCACTCTGGAATCATAGATAAACTTACTAAGCTGGGTATAAATCCCTAAGTCACTCAATGGTTTGTCAACTGGCTTACTGACAGAACCCAGACTGTAAAATCAAGCTCCAGACAAGTGACAAGTGGAGTACCTCAGGGTTCAGTCCTGGGACCGCTCTTGTTTGGCATCTACTTCTCAGAAGTACAGGCCAACACTAAGGGCCTCTGGCTAAAAAAGTTCACAGATGACTGCAAACTGAGAGCCATTATTGAATCCCCAAATGATGTGGATATTCTACAAAAGGGCCTTACAGAGACAGATGCTTGGTGCCAGAGCCATGGGCTCAAGCTTAATGCCAAGAAATGTATAGTTATCCCCTTTGGGAAAAACCATGTACCCATGAATTACCACATAGGTGGCAATACACTAAACACCGAAAGTGTGATGAGAAACTTAGGAACACATGTGGACAATGGATTCACCTTCGATAACCACATCACCACAACAGTCAGGAAATCCTTCTATGTGGCACACCTCATCACTAAAGGCTTTTCATCCAGAAAAAAGGAGGTCATTGTCCCACTGTACTCATCCCTCATTAGACCCATTATAGAGTACAACGCCCCATTTGGTATGTACCTCACTCTGGACTAGATGGCAGAGAGAAGCAGATACCAAACAGGAGAGGGGTCTATATCAAAATAGCGAATTAACTGAATGCCTCTTCGGCGACACATAAACAGCGAACGCACTAAAGCATGAATGCTCAGAACACCGATTTCTTTCCCTGGGAAAAAAATCGGTAGCACTAACAAACAAACACACACACCCCCTAACTTAATATACCAACTCCGAGATCGCACTACAGTGGGGAAAGGGGCAAACACATGGGGAAGGCCAAGCAATTTCTTTCCCAGGGAAAGAAATTGCTGTTCTGAGCGTTTGCGCTTTAGTGCGTTCGCTGTTTATGTGTCGACAAAGAGGCCTTCGATTAAATGCCTCTTCGCAATTCTGATATAGACCCACAGGAGAGGACCCAGGACTGAACCCTGTGGTACTCCACTTGTCACTGGTTTGAAGTCAGATTTGGAATCTGTAACTTTTACAGTGTGGGTTCTGTCAGTGAGCCAGTTGGCAACCCATCTTGTGAAGCAGGGATTTATACCTAGTTTAGTGAGTTTATCTATAATTCCAGAATGGGGGATGGTGTCGAAGGCCTTGGTGAGGTCAAGATAGGCTGTGTGAACCACCTTGTTCTTGTCTACGGCTTTGGTGACTGCCTCAAGGAAGTTGATCAGGTTCAGGAGGCCTGATCTGCCTTTCACAAACCCGAACTGCGTGGGGTCCAGAGTTTGGAGGTTACCAATATCTTAGTTTATGAGTTCCATGATGATTTTTATTTATTTAATTTATTTATTTATTTAACATTTTGTTGACCGGGAATGTCCGACTAGGTTCCACAGATCCTGTTTTCAGCGGAGGCCCGGGGAGAAATGCTCCAAATGATACATTCCATGGCCTTGCAGACCAGGCTCATCAGACTAATAGGGCAATAGTTCCTGGGGTCCATGGTGGCTCCTCCTTTGTGGAGTGGGATAACTGTTGCTGTGCACTATTTAGTGGGCATGAAGCCTGACGTGAGGCTATGACTGAACATGGTGCTTAGGTGAGGAGCCAGTTTGTTCTGAAGTTCATGTAAAACACAGCCTGGGATGTTGTCCGGTCCCATGGATGCTGTGTTCTTGGCTTTAGAGAGTGCAGTTTTTACCTGCATAGTTGTGATTACAGGGATCTGCATTCTTCCAGTATAGATATGGGCCCTTTAGGGGGTGAGAGGGGGTAAAGTTAGTAATATACCTATCTGCCAGGATGTTGGCAATATCAGTTGGTTCTATAATTTTCATGCCATTATGCTGTAACTCAGAGTAGATCTGGGTGTTTCCATTGAGATTCTTGACATAGCTATAGAATGCCTTGTGGTTGTCCTTAGAATCAGTGGTGATTTTGTTTTCATAGCTAGCTTTGGAGGATTTTATGAGGGATCTCAGCTTCTTACTGAGGCTGATCAGGGAGCTCCTCCACTCATGGGATTTTACTCTCTTTTGCAACAGTTTCTTCCTTCTGTTGTAGAGTTTGTTTATGGCAGGGGACGACCAGATTAGCTTCCTTTTTTTGGAGGATAGTGTCTTGCTTCTGTTAGGGATAGCACGATCCATGCACTCGTGTAAGTGCTTATAGAGTGCACTTGTGTAGAATTCAGCAGTCGTAACTGTATTATCCATCTGCATGGGTGTCATGAAGTTTGCCACTTCTGTCTTGAGAAGCATGAAGTTGGCTTTGGAGAAAAGTTTTACACTGGTTTCCTTAATAGGGGTTGGGAGTGGGATGTGGATATCTATGGTGATCAGCTTGTGGTCAGATCTGACCAATGAGGAGCTATCTTCAGATGTGGAACACCAGTCACTCATGTTGTTAATGACTAGGTCTAGGATATTGTTGCCCCTGGTGGGGGTGTGGATAAGTTGATCCAGGGTATTGCAATTTATGAATTTGAGAAAGCACTGAGTACGGAGTTGGTACATAAGTAGTTTTCCCAGTTAATGTTGGGGTAGTTGAAATCGCCCATTATTAGGGTGTTTGGTTGACCCCTAATATGTTCCAGTATATCAAGAAAACAGGAGTGGGAATCCTGGGGCATGGTAGGGGATCTGTAGCAAGCTACAATTTGGATTGCAGTTTTGCCCAGAGTTAGTTGCACTTGGATAATCTCGGATGCATTATGTTGGGCAACTAGCCTGGATGTGTGGATATCCTTAATGAATATGGACACACCTCTGCCTTTGGTGTTCCAGTCCAGGTTAGATGGCTGAAAGGTGTGGTATGAGTTATAGCCTGGTAATGCAGAGGTGCTCTCTGGGGCCTTGAACCAGGTCTCAGCCACTGCATAGATATCGATGTTCTCCATTTTATGGAGTGCCTTGAGTGAGTGCATTTTGAGCTTTAGACTTCTAGCACTGAGCAGCATTACCCTCAGTTTTTGCTTGCCTGTACCTGTTACAGTGGTGAATTTGTCATTTGAACCTTGACTAAAAAAGGCACTATACGGGTGGCAAGAGCCTTAGTTAGTATCAGGAATCCCAGGGGCGACAGGCGCAGGTCATCTCTGGCAACGCATCATGGTCTGTCGACCATGTCATCCCAGGCAGACAGATATTGGATCCCCTAAGAATGACACCAGAAGCTTAGCCAATTGTTGAAGTCAATCATTTTGTCCTTGTACTGCCTGAGAGATTTATCAGCAAATCACAGGTATAGGAAAAATGTTTAAAGTAAAATCAGGGACATTCTGCAAAAATAGGGATAGTTTAAAAATATGAGTAGCATTCAAAAGGGAATGCCTGGTCATGTACAATTTTAAATTATGCAGTTTTGATTTTCACAATGTTACTTTAACTGTTTATGACCAAGTCTCAGCAGAAGAATTTAAGAATCTGAGTTTTAATGACAGAGAGAATTAAAACTTCATCTCCTTAAATTCTGAGGCTAAGGCTTCTTCATTTTCAGATAGTTAAGTATGGTTTGACATTGCCATGACATCCATAATACCAGCAAGCAACAGAATTAAAGAAACTGCAACCACAGTAAACATTCCATCTTCAAAATATGGAACACTACACTACATCTCATAATACGGATCAATTGGGCAAAATATGAAACATTTACTAACAACTAGGGAGGCTTTTTACAGCATGTTTAAAATGTTACTTTATACTTGTTTTACTACATATCCAGTTCTTCCACTATTAAAGACTCTCGTGATAAACAACTCAAGTTACAAAAGTCCAGTGCTCCATGTGATACCCCACCACTGGCCCAGTAATCAAGGAGCCTCAATCCTCCCCACTGGCAACAGTGGGGGATGTACACACTGGGAGGATGACAAGTACACACACACCAAAGTGCAATTTCCCTTAAGAACACACAGAGACCACAGTCAGTCTGGGACTGTTTTTCCCTCTTTCTCCAGATTCCCAATAAAACACCACAGTGGCACATCTATAGGGTTGAGATCTCAGCTGAGTGGCCAAGCCAAGATCTCCAGCACCCTCTTTATCTAACCAGTGCTTCATGTCCCTGCCAAAGTAGCTGACACGCACACACTTTGAGATTTGATTTACACACACACACACACACACACACACACACACACACACACACACACACACACACACACACACACACACACACACACACACACACACACACACACACACACACACACTTGGGAAAGGCTGGCACAGGTTTACTAGCTATGTCCCATTTTGCCAGACTATAGGGTAGTTTGGACTGCCACCAGCCATTCCTTATCAAAAGAGTCCAAAACATGCACTGTGAAGTAGTAGGAAATACTTTCAGTCAGCCAAACTCTTCAGTCCAAACTGTTTTTATTCTTCCAACGTACAAAGACACAGATTGAGCGCTTTCATCCCGTAAACTGAGGACTTCATCAGAATCTCTTCTTTTAGTTATATTTTACACTGTGGTTACTTTTTTTTTTATTTGAGCCATTCCTTATCAGTTACTTTAAGGTCCTTAACTAAGGGTACCCAATCTTACTTGCAATGCTACTGTTAATACAAATGGTAGTTTGACCAAGAGCAAGGCTATTAGGAGTGGCCTGCACAGTGTCACCAAATAGATATGCAAGTACTTTAAGAGCTTAAATATTTCTATACAGACCAGCCACAATAGAAAGGTTTATATATATTTAATAATAAATAATAAAAGAACAAGAAAATACTCAGTAAACAATTACAGTTATTTCAGAGTTCAAAATCACAGGAAATATTTAAAACAACATTGCAGGACAGTCTTAAATAAACAAAGAAAACATCTAAGCTATAGTTCACTATATTCCTAACTGTATCTAATAGAAATTACTGTACCCTAGTTAACTTGCTTCCAGAGCCAGGCAAGACAGATGTGGTGAGTGGGTTTTCCAGCTGATGCTGTCAGGTCAAAGGCAAAATACAAAATGCACAGTCTCTCTCTCTCTCAGAGAGTTATTAAACTAGTATTTCAAATATTACTGCTGGGATACTTGCAGCATGACATCACTTCTTGTCATCTGACTTTCCCAGGTGAAAACCATTGATGCAGCTGTATCATTTAGCATCTATTGCAAAAACACATAGACCTTAAATCTTTTGGCAAATGTTGGAAGTTGTAAAACAATTTACATTCCTCCACACTTAAAGACAATACAAAAAACTTCTAGTTCTAGACATTATGTCTGCTGCTGTACTGAAACTGAAAGCTAATATCTCTTTTATTTATGGCCCAGCCATAAAGTAACTCAACCTCAGTGATTCTTCTGAAGTTTCAGTCTCCCCTGTTAAAATACATACATCTAAACAGTTACAATAATGTATAAAAATATTTCTTCAGCACACATTTATACAATATGACATACAGTTCTAATACATTTGTAACACAGGCATATGAATCATGTTTCTATTCACAGATGACACACAACTACTTACAAAATTCCAGATAGCTGGGCTGGCAGTATCTCCTTCTGTCACACATCTATATAAATCATATTAATATCCATAAATGACATATAATTATTTACAAAATTCCAGATAGATGGGCTGGCAGCAGCTCATTTTGTTACACTCCAGATGGACAAGCCAAGCAATCTCCCAAAAAAATACCATCAACTCCTGCCAGCATTAAGCAATCAAGCAATACAGGTAAGAGCAGGCTTAAACATTATAAATAGCATACCATCTGCAACACCAACGAGCAAAATAATTAAAGAAACTACAGCCATAGTCAACTATCCACCTTCAAAATGTGGAATACTACACTATCTTGTGCAATGTGGAACAGATGGGTAAAAGTGACATGTTTACTAGCCACTAGGAAGGAAGCTCACACCATGGTTAAATCATTGACTTTATACTGATAAAAAATGCATTGACACCCCTGCAGACTGTCTTTGCTTGCCAGAACAGTTGTTTGGTTAGAAAGTAAAATTTTCCTTTTACACTTTTCATAAGAACAAAAGGTTATACAGAAGTTTGAATACACTGTGTTTTACCACACATCTAGCTTTTCAAACAATAGAGACTTGAGAGTAAGTTGAAAAAGACCAGAATCCCATCTCCCTTGCATTATTTTCATATTCTCTCTTAGTATCTCTAGTTACAAATTCTCAGTCACAGACAACTTTAGCTTTTCTCCCCATCTCAATTATTATTTCATTCTACCCATTAAATTGCTAACACTTTGATCTTTGACCCCCCCACATCAATTACAGCCAGTTGTATTACTGCATACTTGGATGTTTGCTTGAGATCAAGTAAAAAAATACATTTATAAACAATGGCCAAGAAATGTATCTCAGCTTGCTGATCACAGGTTTCAACCTTACATCACCAAAAATGAGGAACACTAGCCCTCATAACGTGGAACAAATGAACAAAATGCGGAACACATACTAATGGCTTACTATTAAGTTCAAACAGGAGGGTGATGGGATGGTTAAACTATGCTGGTTTTATTTATAAAAAAAGATCTTTTAATGAATTAATATAATTAATTTCTATTTACCATAGATATCTGTTAAAAAATTCCTAACAATAAATGTGTGACAGAGCCTTTCAATTTGCAACTTTGAGGAACATGATCTTTTTAATACCCCAAAAGAGGTACACTGCTCATAATGCGGTACACTTGAGAGGTATGTTGCCGATGTTAAAACCATACAATGCACTTACCCTCTGCCTTCTCAGCCTCTTACCTCAAGAATCAGAAACAAGGAACAGCTTTTAAATATTTCTCTTATATATTTAGAAGGTTGATAGAATTGCATGCTTTATATTATAAAGCACTTTTGAAGGATACAAACCTGCCATTATTTAGTGACCTCAATCTGCAACATTTTGCCAGAAGCCACAAATTTTACAAAGAACAGGCCAAACTACCTCTCAAATTCATTCCTCAAGAACTCTGGATAAAGCCAAAAATAATGGGGGACAAAAAGGAAAAAAAACTGAAATATTATTTTATGTATTTGTCAACTACGTAAACCCAAAAGGTAAAGTATCCCTTATCGGGGCAGCCTGGGAGCATTGTCTGGTTAAGTGACTTGTTCAAAATCACAAAATAGGCAAATGGAAGTAAAAGGATTGAAACCTAATACCTTTAACTACAAGAAGCAATTTGTTAACATAAGTGCCAGACAACTCCACATCACTTAAAATGTTTACAGAACAATAAGTGTGGCATGGATGTGCATTTTCTGAACAATAAAAATCATGAAACTGCAAATACTGACAATAATCTTCAATGACACGCCAGAAAAAAGAATTTAATAAGGGACAGGACATAAATATGGGGCAAAATCAGTGATATTCTGCAAAATTGCAGATAGATATGAGGCAAATGTCTCTAACTCACTTAAAAAGTTAACAAAACAGGTTTCCATCAACATGTATTTTCTGCGTATCTAAACAACAAAAACCACAAAACTCTAAAAAGCGGTACTACTGACTGACTGACTATAAACATTGGTGATATGATTTATCAAAAAACAGAAACACATGTGAAGAGCTGTCAGTTAATGCAAAGGGTTAAGGTTCAAAACTCTTAGTGAACTGTTTCCTGTAGTCAAGGATACAGGGTTTGATTCTTTCTACCTCCATTTAACTACTATGTGACTTTGAATAAGTTGCTTAACCAAATGATGCTCCAGGGTTGCCCCTTTACCTGGTTTAAAAGATAGAAAAACAAAAATATAGGGCATAATATGAGGTTAAATCCTCATCTGTAGTTTCTGAACAATTATATCCAATCGGGATCATGGTCAAACAGGACCCTAGGCAGTGTAATGGAACCCCCCAAAGCCATACTAATATCCCATTACTTGGCTGTCTTTCCAGTAAGCATAAAACACTACTGAAAATTGTCAATGTGAATACTATTTTTTTGTTTATTTTTACAATGATTACAGAGATTTGACTTTAACTAAAACTTTTTTTAAATTTTTTTTACAGCAAAACACTAACAGACATTTCATGAACAAAACAAAACAGACAACATGAGCAATAGTAAACTCTTCCTTTGAACTCTCATTTATTGAAAATACATCTGGCTATCAATTAAACTACAACAGACATGCATGGGTTCATAGTCACATAGCACATAATTAATACTTCACTATTTGCTATCTGAAGAGTGCAGGAGCTCAAAAGACAAATGTATATTGAATTTGCTAAGAGCTTGGGACAGCCTAAGGGTCACAAATGGCTCTTTTCAATGGCAGCTCAGGAACACTGTTTGGTGAAATAACTTGGTCAAACTCGCACTAGGCAAATTAAGGTTGAGAGAATAAAAAGTGAAGCAAAAGCTGTGCTACAGAAAGCAGTTCATTACCAGTTCATAGCCTTAACTCATCTGCAATAAGTGCCAAACTGGTGTAGCCCAACACACTGCATTTCATACTCTTGTACCCGCAAAACACAAGTTAAATTAAAAATGCATTCACAGTTAATATTTTAACATTAAACTCACAAACTTTATGTTCTCCAGTTTATTCACAGACAATAGTCAACAATGCAAGGAAACCGAGGACAGTTACTCATACCTCTCAACTGTACAGATTTTCTCAGAATGTAGAGTTTTGCATCTTATTCTTGGTCTTTTTCTCAGGAAAATTGTCATTTTCTGGCAAATCAATGGCAAATTATTGAGGAATGAATTCATAAAATAATGACAGACATTTGTGATTTAGATCTCCTGCCTTTCATTACATTCATACTGTGCAAAACCTGTTATTCTATCGACTTTCTAAGTTTGGAAGAGCAATATTTAAAAATAGTCCCTATTTTTGAGCCTTTGTCCCTTATCATTTAGGGCTTTGTCCAGATTTTTTGCTCTAAGAGGTTGAGAGGTATGGACAGTACCTAAAGAAAATGGGTCATATGATGAAGTTCCTCTTTCCTACAATCAATGCCTTCCTTTACACCATAACCACCCTGCTGTGATGCAGGATATACATGCAAATACAAACACATACACAGATGTGACCATCAATTACAGACCCTTGTACAACTGTGTATAATCAGATATTTGCTTGTGATAAAATGAATGAACAAATACAGAAATAATGACGAAGTAATGTACTTCAGCTCACTAGTGTGAGAGCCATACAGTGCATCCCATGGCACACCCCTAAATCCTCCCAGCCTCTTAGCTTAAAAGTCAGAGACCAAGAAACAACAGTTAAAAACAAATGTTAAGTATTTCTCTTATACAGTTAGAATGTTGGATTAGCAAGCATTTGCTAAAGGACACAAAGTCTGAATCTCACATTTACTGACTATAATCCAGAACAACTTGCCGGAAAGCCACACATTTTCCAAGGAACAGACCAGAATAATTCTAAATTTCTTTGCTCAAGAATTCTAGACAAATCCAACAGTAATTTTGTGTGTGGGGGGAGGTGTGACAAAATGGAAATTTTTAAATAGTTTTATCTATTTGTTAACTAGGTGTCCCTTTTCAGGATTGATCCAGGAGAACAGTCTGAATAATTTACTTACAGTCACACTGTAAGCAAATGGAAGTGGGAGGATTCAAAACATGCACTTTTGATTACAGGAAGCAATTCATTAACAGCTCAGAGCTTTAAGTGGCAAGCAACTTTATCTAATTCACTTAAAAGGTTAACAGACCTATAACAGGTGTGGCATAGACATGCACTTTCTGAACAATGAGAACCATGACTGAGTTACCCCCCCCCCCCCCAAAAAAAAAAAAAAAAAAAAAAAGTTAAAGGAGATCTAGCTATTGGCATGGAGGATGAAGGCTCCAAGATTAAACTTTTAATGAACCGTCACAAGGATACAAGTTTTGATTTTTCCAACTCTGAGGCTGTGAGCAAGTCACTTAATCACAACCCCATACATAACTGGAGCATTTTACATGTACACACAGCATTGCTCAGAAAACTAGTTTAATGCTTTACCACTCTGACAGAATTATTGTTCTTTCTGAATTACATCCCTAAGTTTTACTTCATACCATATTCTGATTTACACATCTATGGGTTACTTCAGTTTATGTCCTATCACTTGTTACTACTGCTTAGTTAGTAAGCGCTATAATAATCCTGCACTCTGAACTTAGGCATCAACTCCAGCAGACAGGACCTTGGCTTGCCCTTTCATCTGAAGGATGGCACCTGTCTGCTGCACTGCTAGAAATATATCAAAACTAGCAATTCAATCATCCTACACCATCTGTGAGAAATAGCAGTAAAATTACAGTTTTATGCAGTTATATTGCTTTTACAAGAAGATGTGAGAAAGTGTTTCTCTGTAGAACTTGGAGCTTCTTCTCAGGGAAGCATTTAATATTATTATATTAACTACTGCCTAGTCAAAGGAAAATAAACTTTGCATAGCCTACTCCTACAGCTTTACTGCACCAGAGTGCAGAATAAAAGGGTAGTATTTATGTCAAAAATAAGAATGTGCCTTAACTGATTACCACTAAGAAAGGATGCAGCAGTCAATCCATCTTAATGTAAGGTATGTTGAAGTTATATGAATAATATAGACTTTTTGTAAGGTTATGGACAATTGGACAGAAGGAAATAAAATGCAGACTATTAACTCTTCTCTGTTTCAAAAATATAAACAGCATTCAATCTTCTGAGCTGCACAAAAGCTTTCTTTTTATTGGGACAATTTATGCATATATATCAAGGGCTAAAGAGTGCCTTTCAAATGATATGTCTTATAAAATAGAAATAAATGAGTAAATAGCTAACAGCTGAATGATAAGATGCAGTGTAAAAATGCATTGCTAAATGAAAAGATTGTGAATGGATTGCAATGTGGCATGTAACAACAGAATGATAAGGTATATTTTTTTCTATTAATTCACCTGGCTAGTAGGAATCATAGAACTATGGTTGACTACATATCTTGGTGGTACACTGGCTGAGCACTCAGCAAAGTACTCTCACAGGATTAAGTTCTCTAGTTCAACTCCTAGTTGGAATTCCTTTTGTGTAGTCTGTTACATTCTTGATGGGTTCATGTGGGTTTTTGCCTGGCACTCTGGCAATCCTCCAAACTGTGTGTGTGTGTGTGTGTGTGTGTGTGTGTGTGTGTGTGTGTGTGTGTGCGCGCGCACCTGTGTGTAATATATGTTTGTATACTCTGGCTGACTAGCTGATTAGAATCCTGTCCCGTACTGCTTCTCTGCTTCATCTCTGCTGATTGTCTGGATACTTAATGGCTCACCTCCAGTACTGAAAAGGATAAAGCCTACGCAACTCAACTATGTAGAATGATTGGATCACCATCTTTACACACAGGGAGCATGTATATTACTGAGTTGTGTTATTCCAGCTTTAATGGAATTTCCTCTTGTTAAATGGTTTAAAGTACTTGTTAATCTATCATTTCACAATAAATAAATAGCATGACACATGATAAGCATCAGTAATTCTATTTTTTCTCAAACTGCCTGTTAATTCACCAAGTTACAATTTAAGACAGACTGAAAAAAAAACTATTTACTGCTGCATTTTAAAAGCCTTTTTTCAGAAAAGCTATTAGCTATGCTAATAATAAAGTCAGACATACCCATTATGAGTGGTCTATAATTTGCTGCTGTTAGCTAATAGTTGCTAATGCAGAAAAAAAAATACTTGCTTCTAGGAATGCTGAATCAGACGAATGCAGTATGTGTTACCTAAACTATTTAGTAACAACGATTTTTATGTTTATAGCTTACGGGTCAATTAGCATAAGACAAAATGCAATCAATTTACTTAGTAATGTTAAACTTTACATTACAGCATCTCCACACTGAGAGCCAGAAAAGCACACACAAAAAACTGTGATGCAAGGAAACTAACCTGGCATGAATAAGAATTCTATTTAAATAAAAGGTACGGTGAATAAGCATGTATTTATTTAGTTATATCTATTTATGTATATTTGATGAGAGAGGTGATCACAATGATCCAATATTTTTTCACAATTCGTAGACTGTAACTTGGGAAAAACAGCTCCAAAGATACATTCATAGGTTCATAATTACTAGCTATGCAGTCCAAGAGACCACTGAGGAGCCTAGCCAAGTTTCCAATATTTTCTAGGGTACTGTCTAAGTGACTTTCTCAAAGTGAAAAGAGTCATACAGTAGGAAAATGGAGACTGATGAATCAAACAGTAAACTGCATGTAGCAGCTTGTTAGCAGCCCATAGCTTTAATCTTCTGTAATAACCGCCAGCTGGTTCTCTTCACTAACTGCTAGACAATACATATGGTTGTTAAATACATGAGTACTTATGTAGCCGGCCTTAGGCATAGGCCAACTAGGTGGCCGCCTAGGGCGCCACTCTAGCAGGGGTGCTTATTCAGTATTTATTTGGTGTAGGTAGACCAGGATGGGGACACCAGGTGGTGTGGTAGAGGCACCGTGGTGCCCTTTTGCCTAGGGCACCAGTTGACCTAAGGGCGCTCCTGTGGGAAGGGTGCAACCAATCAATAGAAATGCAGTGTATAGGCATTCAGACTGCATCATAAAGACATACTTAACATGTAGTGGTGATGTGACATTTAGTAGACAGAATGGTACTTAAATATTATCGCAACCAGATTTTCTGTGAATCATGTTTGCGCTCCTGTGAAACATTTCTTCTTATCTACATTTACTGAAGTGAACAACAGTAAACCTTTTCCTTAGATTTACCTCATTAACCAAATAGAAAGCTGACCCTGTAGTTCGGGGGATAAAAACGCTTACTTAAAGCAAAACGCAAGCTGCTTGCATGCAAGTCAGTGCTGACATATTTCTATCACTTCTAGAGTCAGTTTTTCTGGTTCTATGAAGTTATGTGAACATTTGTCTTAACATCAGTTTTAGGCACATTTTGTCCCCATACAGAAGGATTTCCCTGCTGCCACACTGACATGGATCAAAACTTAGGGGCACGGCCCACTGATGAGAAATGCAGCAAAGTGATACTTTGGTTCAACGTCCATTATTACATTCTACCAGGTGCCAGAAAAGTCCTACACTACAGTACTTAATCAGTACAAGTGTTTCTGAGCAACTGTTTCTTGACAGTTGATGTAGGAATCTGAATTAAAAAGTACAAGAAAGAAGTAAAACACATACAACTTTGCTTTTACATGGGTTATCTGTCCAATTTTAGGGCACAACATGGTTCAATGGTATGTGTTTTACTACACGCAATTGATGCAAAATGTCCCTTTGCAGTTGGTTGACAAAGTCCTGCTTGCCTTACTTATCCCTGTTCGTCTTTCACAACCATTGAGAAAAAACAGTAATTAGGAGTTTCCACATACATTTTACTTACACATAAAGTCTTTTCACGGAAATATTATGATTTACAGGAGGTTACAAATCTAGTTGCTATAATATGTAAGTACCGACACATTATACTCTGATATCACAGTGTTGCATTTGATAACTCAGGGTATAAGATAGATTCTGAAAATAGACACAGTACATAATGCCATATACCCAGACATATACAACTGTGTATATTTCAATGTTTGCTTGTGATAAAATGAAAGAAAATAAATACATAAATAATGAAGAAGTGTACTTCAGCTCATTAGTGTAAGAGCTGTACAGTGCATTCCACTGCACACCGCCAAGCCCTCCAGCTTCTTAGCTCGAAAGTCAGAGGCCAAGAAACAACAGTGAAAATCAAATTTTAAATATTTCTATTATACAGTAAGAAAGTTACATTAGCAAGCATTTGCTGAAGGAAACAAAGTCAAAAACTCATATTTCCTGACTATAATCCAGTGCAACTTGCCAGAAAGCCACATATTTTGTGAGGAACAGACTTTTATAATTCTCAATTTCTTTGCTCAAGAATTCTGGACAAAGCTAACAGTAATTGGGGGGGGGGGGGACTCAAAAGGGAACTTTTTTGATATTTTTTATATTTCTTTGTTAATTAGGTGTCCCTTTTCAGGAATGACCTAGGAGTACAGTCTGAATGATTTACTTACAGTCACACTGTAGGCAAACAGTGGTGGGAGGATTCAAAATATGTACTTTTGACTACAGGAAGCAATTCATTAACAGCTCAGAGCAAGTGGCAAGCAACTCTAATTTGCTAAAAAGGTTAACAAAACTACAACAGGTGTGGCATGGATATTCATTTTCTGAACAGTGAGAACCATGACTGAGCTACCAAAAAAAAAAAAAGTTAAAGGAGATATAGCTATTGGCATGGAGGATAAAGGCTCCAAGATCAAGCTTTTAATGAGCTGTCACAATGATTCAAATTTTGATTTTCCAACTGTGTGACTGTGAGCAAGTCACTTAACCAGAACCCCCTACGTAACTGAGGAATTTTACCTGCACATACAGCACTGCTCAGAAACTAATTTAATACTTTACCACTCTGACAGAATTATTGTTCTTTTTGAATTACATCCCTAAGTTTCAATTCATACCATATTCTGAATTACATATCTATGGGTTACTTCAGTTCATGTCCTATCACTTGTTACTACTGCTTAGTTAGTAAGCGCTATAATAATTTTACACTCTGAACTTTAGCATCAACTCCAGCAGACAGGACCTTGGTTTGCCCTTTCATGCGAAGAATGGCACCTTACTGATGCAATGCTAACACTGACGGCCTTAGGCACAGCTCACCTAGGGTGATGCTCTATCAGGGGCACATTTCTCATAATCTGGATGGTGTAGGTAGACCAGGATGGGGGCACCGGGTGGTGTGTGGGGAGCTGTGGAGCCCTTTTGCCTAGTGCACCAGTTGACCAAAGTTCGGCCCTGAGTGCTAGAAATATATCAAAACTAAGAATTCAACCATCCTACACCATCTCTGAGAAACTGCTGTACAATTACAGTTTTATGCAGTTACATTGTTTTTACAAGAAGATTTGAGAAAGTGCTTCTCTGTAGAACTTGGAGTTTCTTCTCACGGAAGCATTTAATATTATTATATTAAGTACTGCCTAGTTAAAGGAAAGTAAACTTTACATAGCCTACTGCTACAGCTTTACTGCACCAGAGTGCAGAATAAAAGGGTAGTATTTATGTCAAAAATAAGAATGTGCCTTAAGTGATTACTGCTAACTAAAAAAAGATCAAGTAGCTATTCAATAAAAAGCTATCTATCTTAATGTAAGGTATGTTGAAGTCATATGAATAATATAGACTTTTTGTCAGGTTATGGGTGACTGAATAGAAGGAAATAAGAAAATGTTGAATATTAACTCTTCTCAACATGTCAAAAATATAAACAGCATTCAATCTTCTGAGCTGCACGGCAGGAGAGATAAAAGCTTTCGTTTTTAATGGGACCAATTTATGCATGTACATCAAGGGCTAAAGATGGCATTTCAAATGATATGTCACCATAAAATAACACTAAAAGGGATAATACTTAGTTAACAGCTGAAAGATAAGATGCATTGTAATAATTCATTCATAAATGAAAAAATTGTGAATGGATTGCAGTGTGACATGTAACAACAGAATGATGAGGTATATTTTCTTACCAATGTTCACCTGGCTAGTAGTAATCATAGAGCTATGGTTGGCTGATTTCACTTCAGAACCTTGATGCTCCTATTATCGTGTCTGAAAAATCTCGAGATGAAAATACCGAAACAACAGAATCACGAACAGTGGATTTTACACATGGCAAGTAAACACTTGGCCAACTTACACCAAAATTCATGCCAAGGTAAGTAAACTCACCTAGGTGGGGGGCTATGTCCCCCCCCCAACTTAATATACCAACTCTGAGATCACACTACAGTGGAGAACAGGGCATGTTGGCCTCGGCATTGGTTCCAGTTGGCCAAGCATTTACCTACCATGTGTGAAATCCACCGTTCAGGATTCCATTGTTTTGGCATTTTCATCTCAAGATTTTCAGACTCGATAATAGGAGCATCGAGGTTTTGAAGTGAAACCGGTTGACTAAACATCTTGGTGGTACACTGGCTTAGGACTCAGCACAGTAGTCTCACAGCACTAAGTTCTCTAGTTCAACTCCTGGTTGGAATTCCTTTTGTGTAGTCTGTTACATTCTTGTTGGGTTCATGTGGGTTTTTGCCAGACAGTCTGGCAATCCCCAACACTGTGTGTGTGTGTGTGTGTGTGTGTGTGTGTGTGTGTGTGTGTGTGTGTGTGTGTGTGTGTGTGTGCCTGCATGTAATATATGTTTGCATGAGTATACTCTGGATGACTAGCTGATTAGAATCCTGTCCAGTACTGCTTCTATGCTTCATCTCTGCTAATTGTCTGGATACTTAATGGCTCACCTCCAGTACTGAAAAGGATAAAGCCTACGCAACTCAACTATGTAGAATGACTGGACTGCCATCTTTATAGAGAGAAAGCATGCATATTACTGAGCTGTGTTATTCCAGTCTTAATGGAATTTCCACTTGGTAACTGATTTAAAGTACTTGTTAATTTATCATTTCACAACAAATACATAGCAGGACACATGACAAGCAACAGTAATTCTATTTTTTCTCGAAGTGCCTATTAATTTACTAAGTTACAATTTAAGACAGACTGAAAAAAAATATCTAACACTATTTTAAAAAGCCTTTTTTCTGAGAAGCTATTAGATATGATAATAATAAAATCAGACATACCCATTATGAGCTGTCTAAAATTTGCTGTTATTAGCTAACAGTTGCTAATGCAAACCAAAAAAAAAATACTTGCTGTTAGGAATACTGAAACAGATGTATGCCGTTTGTGTCACCTAAACTATTCAGTTACACAGATTTTTATGTTTATGACTTATGTGTCAATTAGCATAACAGAAAATTCAATCAAATTACTTATTAATGTTAAACTTTACATTACAGCACGTAACAGAAACAGCCTGAAAAATGCACACAAAAAAAATGTGATGCAAGGGAACTAAGCTGGCATGAATAGGAATTCTGTTTAAATAAAAGGTATGGTGACGAAGCATGTATTTATTTAGTCACATCTGTTTTTATTTCGTTATATCTATTTATGTATGCTTGATAGGACAGGTTATTACAATGATGCAAGATTTTTTTCACAATGTGTAGGGAGTAACCTGGGAAGAAAATGTTCAAAGATACAGTCATAGGTTTATAGTTACTAGGTATGCAGTTCAGGAAACTACTGAGTAGCCTATTCAAGTTTCCAAAGTTTTCTAGGTTACTATTTAAATGACTTTCTCAAAGTAAAAAAGAGTCAAACAGTAGGCAAATGGAGACTGAGCAATCAAACAGTGGACTGCATGTGGCAGCTTGTTAGCAGTTTAATCTTAATCCTTAATCCTTAAACCTTAATCTTCTGTAATAGCTGCCATCCAGTTGTCTTCACTAACTGCTAGACAATACGTATGGGTGTTAAATACATGATTACTTAAGGGTAGGGTGCAACCAATCAATAAAAATACAGTGGAAAGGCATTCAGACTGTGTCATGAAGACATGACAGTAACATTTACTTGACAGAATATACTTTGATACCATAGTGTTGCATTTGATGTTATGTTATAAGATGGATTCTGAAAACAGAGACAGTACATAATGACTGAATAAATATAGTTACTGAATTAAGCTCAGTCCCCTAAAATGTATATAGAAATTAGAATAAAATTCTTAAATAAAAAATAGAATGTGACCATCAGAATAATACCATAATTAGTGCAATTAAACTACATGGCAGTGCAAAATATAATTGGCATTAGGTAATATGTTGGTGCTTGCCACAAATCAGGCTGTAAGAATAAAGATCTGCTATATCAAGCCATTGTTACGTAAAGTTAAACAATAATAACAATGCAACACACAAGCTGAAAAAGTGTAGTACACCATAATTACAGTAAAAAGTAAAACATGGTGACAAAAAGTCATATAAAGTACAATTATGCAAGTTGAACTTACCAAAAGAGGAGATATTTGAATGATCACTATAACAGTAGTCTCATCTATATGGTGTTATATCCTGCCAAGAGTATAACAGCTGGCCAACCTCCAAAGCTTCAGGACACCTTCAATGTACACAAACTGTGAAGCAGGTCGAGCTTAGCTGGCTGAATTTAAGTTTGGGGTCAAAGCCATTTACAGGTTTTCTGCCAGCAGAGAAAGGGAGGCTGAGCCCTGAAAAGACAAGGCTATGAATAATAAAAAGTAAATGCCCACACCCTGGGATAGAAAACATACCAGAAAACAGGAAGGATGAAGGGAGGGAGGGAGGGAGCAGCTACTACAGCAGTGATCATTTGAACATTTACTGTTATGGTAAGTTCAGCTTACACAAATGTACTGTGTTCTTCATACTGAACACTACTGCAGTAGCCTTAGTTATATGGGTAGACTACCATAGCTAACTATATTTGGGAGGTGGAAGGAGAAGGGTCCAGGAGCCCTTGGAGAATGGTCTAGCAAAGCACGATCAAGACCTAGAGAAGGAATCCAGCTTACAGTGCCTTGCAAAAGTATGTAGAGGGGGTTAAGTAGTAGCATCTAGAATATTTCTAGAATACAGCCCTTTCCAAAATTCCATAGAAGAAACCTAGGTCCTTGTGGAGTGGACCTTGAAACTGCTTGGAGTAGATTTGTCATAACGAGTACAACAAAAGGTCATAGCCTTAGACAACCATTTGGAAATAGTTTGTTTTGACACCAGTTGTCCCTTCTTCTTACCTTCACAAGAAATGAACAACTAATCTGACAATCTGAAAGATTTAGCTCTGTCAAGATAGTAACTGAGTTTTCTGTGGATGTCCAGGGTATGGTATATCCTTTCTCCCTCATTTTTAGGTTCAGGAAAAAAAATGGGGAAATGGATAGTTTGGCTTAAAGTAAATTCAGATACCACTTTAGGCAGAAAAGAAGGATTAGTTCTCAAAGAAACCCCTGTCCGGGTGAAAAATTAGGTAAGGTTGACTCACCATAAGAACCTGCAACTCAGATACCCTTCTTGCAGAGGCCAGAACAATCAATAAAACTAACTTCCATGTTAAGAACCTCAAGTTAGACAGATTTGCTGGTTCAAATGGAGCAAGTTTTAGTTTCTCTAACACAAAATTAAGATCCCACAGAGAGGCCACCAGTTTACTTGGAGGCCTCTTATGTAAAACCTCTTTCAAGAACATTTTGACATGCAAGGGTCATGAAAGAGGATAATTCATGGACAGACATGCTGAAATGGCTGATAAATGAATCTTGGTATTGGAATAAGAAAGGCCGCAGCACAATAACTCAAACAAATATTGTAAAACCAGAGTACAACTAGCCCTGAATGGTTCTAGTTATGTTGTTATCACCAAATAGAAGACATTTTCCATTTCCTAATATATGATTTTCTAGTAGCAGACTTTCTTGCCTCCATTAGTAACTGTTGCACATCCTCAGAAAACAGGTGCCTAAAATGAATTAAAACCTATCATCCAGGAAGTTAATTAAAGATGATTGATGTTAGGGTATATCAAATACCCTGTTATTGTGTGAGTGGATCCATTCTGAGATGAATCTTGTGGTAATTGCTCCTGGCCATTTCCAAAAGAAGGAGAACCACAGTTGCCTGGGCCAGAACGCAATTGCCACAATGATCTTGGGGGATTCCTTCTGAATCCTCAGAAGTACCCAGGATTTTAGTGGAAATGGTGGGAAGGCAGACAGGGATACTCCTGTCCAAAGAAAAGAAAAGTTATCTGTCTTCCAGGCCTTCTTGCATTGAGTTCTGGAACAAAACTTTGCCTGTTGATTGTTCAGAGAGGAGGCAAAGAGATCTACTTGAGCAACTCCACACAGATGGATCAAATATGGGAAGTTTCCAGGATCTAGTTTCCATTCATGAGGGTTTGTCCTGGTCCTGCTCAGCTTGACTGCAACACAGTCTTGCTCTGACAGAATGTAGGACACCTGTAGAGTGAGATTGTGCTGTGAAGATATAGCCCAAGCTAACATGACTAGTCTGCAAAGGGGCTATGACCTGGTTCCCCCTAGTTTGTTGATGCACTACATCACTGTGGTATTGTCTGTAACCACTTGAAGAGGTCCTGGAGACCAAAGATTGTTTAGAGAACTGAATGCCTTGAGCAGGGCAAACATTTGTTTGATATTTAGGTGCTTGCATCACTCCTTGGAGTCCCACATCCCCTGTACTTTTATCTATCCTGAAACTGTTCCCCAAGCAAAGTCTGAAGCATCTGTGATGACTGACTGCTTTGCAGCAAGAAGGGGAGACCTTGATTTAAGGATATCTGTTGTCTCCAGCAAGTGATTCCTCTTCTGACAAACTCCAGTACTGGGATCTGAAAAGATAACGGGTGTTGATGCTTGGACCAAAGAGATTTTAGATACCACTGTATCTTTCTCACGTAGAGTCTTGCTAAGCGTATCATAAGAGTTTTTAGTGTTATGAACCGCAGAATTCTGAGTGAGGTATTCTCTTGCCATGACCAAACTCTGAATGGAAAACATTAGAAATAGATCAAAATAAAGATCTATTTTTCCTATGGAAGAAAAGCTCTTTGAACTTTGAACTCTGGGCAGCACAGTGGTGCAGTAGTTAATGTCGTCACCTCACAACAAGAGGTTCTCTGGTTCAATTCCCGGCTGGGGTGCTTTCTGTGTGGAGTCTGCATGTCATCCCTGCATTTGCATGGGTTTCCTCCGGGTGCTCTGGTTTCCTCCCACATTCCAAAGACATACGTCTGGAGCATTTCTCCCTGGGCCTCTGCTGAAAATGGGCTCTGTCCCAGTTGGACTTTCCTGGTAAACAAATGTAAATTAAAAAAAATGCATAAATAAAAAAAAATGGAGGTGTCTAGTTGATGTCCCAGGAACACCATCCTGTGTGAGGGAGTTGAGAAAGACTTTTGAATATTCTCTTTGAATCCCAAATTGTACAAGAGATCTCTCACACAAGAGAGAGATTCCTGGCATTTTGAAAAAGAATCTGCAAAGATAAGCAAGTCATCTGAATATGGAAAAATGTGGATACCCTGTAATGTGTTACAACTGCAGCTTGATACTTTGTGAATACTCTTGGTGCAGTGGATAGTCCAAAGGGTAAGGCAGAGAACTGATAATGAGATCCAGACATGCAAAACATTAACAAATGCCTGAAGTCTGGATGAATAGGAATGAATTATGAGCATCTTTTAAGTCTAGTGTTACCAGGAAACTTGAAAGAGGAAGAAGAGGCAACAGATTTTGAAGTGACATCATTTTGAAATTGGGCATTATCACAAACAGGTTTAGGAAAGAAAGATCCAGAACTGGTCTCCAAGCATTTTCTTTCTTTGGGACTAGGGGCATCCTTGAATAAAACTCTTTCCCCACCTGGGAGGGAGGAACTGGTTATATTATTTCTTGGGGCAGTGTTTGATGAAGAACAGATAAAGACAAAACAGTCTGATCTGCAGGCTGAAGAATGATCCCTGGAAAGGAGGAATTTCTCATCCTGCCATCTGTAACCCTGATGACTGAATTTCAGAACCCATTTGAAACAATCTGTTCCCAAAGAGAAAAATGGAGATCCAACGTTCTAGATGGCAAAAAAGGGCCAGAGTGGGAGGTGGTCACAAGGTCTCTTGAACAGTCATCCAGACTTGTTGGAGTGTCCTTGGTTTTGGGAGATTTGATACTTCTTTCTGGAGCCTTCTTGCCACTCTTAAATGTCTGTTTACCTGAATTATATTGAGACTGTTTATTCAGCCTTTTGCCAAAACTGGAAGAGGAGAAAGAAAATCCCTTGGACAATTTGGAAAAGGAGGTCTGAAAAATCTTACAGAGATTCCTGCAGCACAGAAACCAAACACTAAATATTTATCTAAGGGAGAACTGAAAATGTAATTTTTTTAATCATCTGGAAGGTTCTGAGAATGCAGCCAAACAAACCTCCTTAAAATCATGCCTATGGCCATAGCCCTGGAAGAAGTATCAACAGAGTAAAACACACACTGCAAACAATGAGTAGTTACTTGTGCAATAGAAGATACTAAGTTATTTAAAGCAGACATTTCCTCACAAGAAGAAACTGTACATAAAGCATTCCTCATACTTTCACAATATGTCAAAATAAACTTTAACATGTGAGCCTGACAATTTAAAATTCAGAAATTCAAAGTTGCAGAAGTGTGCACTTTTTTCCCCATACATATCAATCATTTTCGCATCCTTATTAGAAAGAGTAAGATTGGAATTAACTAAATGCTTAGCAGCAGAGGAGTCAACTAAGGGTATTGCTGCTGGGTCAGATTTGGGAATAGTGTATAAAAATTAAAAGACTGAGGAACTGTATAGATTTTATCCGCCTTTTTAGGGATAGCTGGCTGACTGTCAGTGAAACTGCAGGCCATAATACACACATCCTCTAAAGCAGACAGCACATGAGGAATAGATGTTGGTTCTGGAAAATCCTTCTATAACAACTAATAGTATACCACTGGAAACACTGGGATTTTCTAGCAATAGTCTCAGAGAAAGAGACCCCCCACAGGCAGAATCAGAAAGTAAGTTATCCTCTGAGTCTGAATCAGAAATCTGTGGACAAAACCTTGAATCCGTCCCTCCAACTTCCTGTTCAGATTCAGAATCTTGAATCTCTTTAGGGAAGGAGTCATCCCTCTTTATTTTACCAGAAACTACTGTACAAGAAGGATCAATAGCCTGAATCAAACCCTGAGCCACTCCTACTAAACTACTCCTATCCAAAGAAATTGGAGGAGGAGTCAATACATGCTTGGTTTTCTGCTTCTTTTTGACCGGTAAAATAGGTCCAACCATGTTACTAATGGTGGTCACTGCTTCCCCAGGGATGGACACAGTACTCTGGCACAGCAGGGAACCCTTCCCTGTTTCCTCTACAAGAGTTGTTCTCCCATGCCCACTGAGGAAACTCCAACAGCTGCAGAGGGAGTGGATATCCCCCCAGTCCATGGTTGCTGTAGATGCTACACCAGAGGGATTCAGGGTAAGAGATGAGTGGTCTGAGTACAACAAATTTCAACAGCAGAGTCACCCACCTGCAGCTGAGGCAAATTGCTAGCCTGCTGTGGTGGCAAAGGCTGTTTGCTTAACTTCTCCTTTTTTTGGATGGAAGAAGGACCATCTGCGGGATCGACAATCTGTTCCATGGTCAAGCTGAAAATGGTGCCTCTATCCTGGGGAAAACAAGCAATAATGCCAGTAAAACTACCAGTCCACAAAATGTATTTATTTATTTTTTTGACAGGAAAAACACAGTAAAAAAAAACACTTTCAAACTACAGCAACCCCACAACTGGGGCTCTAGTATGTTAAAGTCTAGAGATAATCCATTAAAACGCAATGCTACTTGCTTTAAAAAAACTTTTCTGAAGAGAAAAGTAATAAAACATCAGTAAAGATAAGAAAATGGAAGTTTTTTTCAGTATGGGGAACTTATATGCACAGTTAAGGAGAGCACAAGCTGACTGTTGAGCCTCAAAAATGTCAGAGGAGCATACTCTTCAGAAGCAGTAAAGCTCTGAAGGGCTTTACACCTAACCTTGCGTTTAGTCAGCTCGGCTTGAACTGCTCAACAGTTTGTGCATGTAGAAGGTGCCCTGAAGCTTTGGATGCTGGCTGGCTGTTATGTCCTTGGCTGGATATAACCCCATATAGCTAAGGTTACTGCAGCAGTGATTGATATGAAGAACATCAAAAAGAATGTGTATTAATGAATACACTTGTTGGCATGCTATAATTATTGTACACGTCAAAATATGGTAACAAGAAGTCACATAACAGAAATAAAGTATTAAAGTACATTCTTGTTAGCATATTATAATTACTGTACAAGGCGAAACATTTAACAGGAAGTTGTATAACACTGGAATGTGTGTATACTATATATATTCCTGAATTATGCTATTGGTTTTCAAAATAATTATTTATTGTATCCAAAGGCATTTTTGCTATATTTAACAAGATAGTTATGATTAGATAGTTCAAAATTATGGGTAAGAAGATTATAAAAATGGAGGGAAAGAAAACAGTTATGACAGACAGAGAAAACAGTATTTATACAGACAAGATAATGAACAGTAGGGTGAACATTAAAAATAATGTGTATTAATGAATATGCTTGTCAGCATGTAATTATTGTACAGGTCAAACATGGTAACAAAGAGTCACATAACAGAACATGTATTAAAGTACATTCTTGTTAGTATACTATAATTACTGTACAAGGCAAAACATTTTACAGGAAGCAACACAACCAAAGGCAGCACAGCAAACCGACAGAGCTCGGGAACAGCGTAAACGAATAAAAGTAAATAAAATCAGTCACCATATAAACGCTGTCCCCTGATGGCTCTACAGTACGACTTCCAAGTCAACAAAATTCAAAGGTGTATCCATAGATCCACTGGTACTACTCCTCTTATAGGAAATTTGTAGTCAATAATCCAGAGATGAATGAAAAAGCAGCTTTATTTACAAATTAACACGGATAGTAAGCACTTTCGCCAATAGGCTTCTTCAGACTTTACAACCAGCACTCCATGGAATCTGTTTAAATAACCCTCCCAATACAATGATTGGTGGAAGATTTTTAAGTCAAGCTCATAATTTAAAGCGCTAGACGCATAACAATAATAACATTTCAATAAATACTTAAAAACCATAAAACTTCATAGGACATACATTTAGTAAAAGCATAAAGACAAATATAGATATAAAATAGAGTAGGATCTGAGTTCAATGCCTTGGCTAAACATTGCAAGGTAACAGGCCCTGGTCATACCTTTAATTTCAGCATTATACAGCATTTAGTGACCAACTATAGAGGAGGTGATTTAATAAATCAGACCCTTGAATGTGAACTTAGACGGATAATTAGATGGAGGGCGGATGAACCACCGGGTTTAAATGATAAGGTCCAAATTAAACCTTTCTTGAAAAGTAGGAAGATTTTTAGACCAAAATGATTTAATGGGACATTAATGTAGTGGCTGTTACTTGATGTTATATTGTATGTGTTTGTATAGGTGTTTTTTCAGTATATATTTTATTTGCATATTTAGATATTTATAGATTTTATATCTATATTTGTCTTTATGCTTTTACTAAATGTATGTCCTATGAAGTTCTATGGTTTTTAAGTATTTATTGAAATGTTATTATTGTTATGCGTCTAGCGCTTTAAATTATGAGCTTGGCTTAAAAATCTTCCACCAATCATTGTATTGGGAGGGTTATTTAAACAGATTCCATGGAGTGCTGGTTATAAAGTCTGAAGAAGCCTATTGGCGAAAGCGCTTACTATCCGTGTTATTTTGTAAATAAAGCTGCTTTTTCATTCATCTCTGGATTATTGACTACAAATTTCCTATAAGAGGAGTAGTACCAGAGGATCTGTGGATACACCTTTGAATTTTGTTGACTTGGAAGTCGTACTGTAGAGCCATCAGGGGACAGCGTTTATATGGTGACTGATTTTATTTTACAGGAAGCAGTATAACAGAGGAACATGTTACTACTGCATATTCCTGAATTATGCTAATGTTCTTCAATATAATTATTGATTGTATCCAAAGGCATTTTCCTATATTTAGTAAGATGGGATTAGATGGTTCAAAATTATGGGTAGGAAGATTATAAAAATGGAGGGAAAGAAAATGTTATGAGAGAAAGAGAAAATCAGTGCTTACAAAGACAAGGAAATGGTAGGGTAACTGGGGATTAGGCGAAGGTAGAGGATTTAGGAGAACACAAAACAATATAGCAAGTTTCAAGGCCAAACACAGCAGAAGCCTGTAAGAAGAGCAAGTACATTTATTCAGCGGTTAGTGGCAGTACTGGCAACAATGTCCTGTGTGAAAAAAATGTGGACATAGAAGGCTGGTAAAGCAATATTTTCCAAGTGTAGGCAATACCTCATGGGCAGTCACTATGGTAATTACAGCCTTTGAGGCATATTATGAATAAAGTACAGTTTTGTACCTACCATAAATGTAGATGTTCGAAGATCCACATTGCTGCAGTCCTTACATATGGGTAGTCCGCTGTCCTCGGTCGGCCCGAATACCAAAGTATTAGGCTGACGTCGGTCATGGGCGCTCAGATCTGACATCAGAGCGTCAGGGTATAAAAGCACATGACCGACGTCATATCCTCAGTCTTTTCTTGCCCCAGATGTCAGAAGGCCCTAAAAAGAAAGGCCACAGCCAAAAATAGGATACTTCCCAAAAGGCATGTACAAATAACAGCTACCACCCAAACCATACAACCATTCCAAATTACAGAGGGGAAGGAGGGAGGGTAAATTGGACTGCAGCAATGTGGATCTTCAAACATCTACATTTATGGTAGGTACAAAACTGTACTATGTTCTTCATCTCACATTGCTGCAGTCCTTACATATGGGTAGAATCCCAAAGCAGAGGTAAAGGGAGGCTGGCAAAATCATAAAGCATTGGGAGCTGCCAAAATGCCCTGTAAGATTGCAGTGGCAAATCCAGCCCTAGATTTGGAATAAAGAGGAAGGTGGTAATGTTTAGAAAAAGTATGCACTGAACTCCAAGCAGTTGCTTCCAAAATATCTTTAGTAGCTACTCCCCTTAAAAAAGCTGTAGAAGTGGCAGTAGCCCTAGTGGAGTGAGGTCTGATTCCAGCCGGAATCTCCTTACCATGATGAGAATAACAAAAAGCAATACAAAAGCCAATCCACTTAGAAATAGTTTGTTTTGAAACAGGTTTCCCCTGAGAACCCAAAGCAAAAGAAACAAACAACTGCTGAGACTGTCTGAACCCTTTAGTCCTGCTCAAATAATAACGCAGCTGCCTGTGAATATCCAAAGTGTGCAAAATTTTCTCCCCTTTATTTTGAGGATCTGCATAAAAAGTAGGCAAATGAATTGATTGGTTCAAGGCCACATTTGAAACCACTTTAGGCATAAAAGTAGGATTAGTACGCAGAGATACCCTATCCTTATGAAAAATTAGGAAGGGTTCAACTGCCATAAGAGCCTGTAATTCAGAAACCCTTCTAGCAGACGTAATGGCCAACAAAAAAGCAGTCTTCCAAGACAAAAGCTTCAACTCAGCAGAAGCTGCAGGTTCAAAAGGAGGTAAAGTAAGTTTTTCCAACACAAAATTGAGATCCCAGGCAGGAGTAGGAGCTCTACGTGGGGGTCTTATGTTCTTTGCCCCTCTAAGAAACTGCTTAAACAAAGGATGAGAGAATAATGGAGGGTCACAGTCATAGTGAGCAGAAATGGCTGCAGCATGAACTTTTATAGAGGAGAAAGACAAACCCTTGTCTAATAATTCTGTAAGATATTGAAGAGAAACACTTAAATCAGGCCTGGAAACATCAAAGTCCTTTGTTTTGCTCCAAATTAAAAATCTCCTCCATTTATCAGCATAAACTTTCCTTGTACTAGGCCTTCTGGCCTCCAAAATAACGTTCAAAACTTGTTGTGGAAGCTGCAACCCTCCAGGGTCTAGAACGGAATATGCCAGGCTGTTAGATGCAGGGGCTGAATCCTGATATTGAGGAAATGATTGCACTCCTGTGACAAAAGGTGCGGAATCGAAGGCAAAGGCCATGGAGGCTCCCATACTAAACTCCTCAGCAGAGGGTACCAGTGCTGTCGAGGCCAATCTGGAGCTATTAGAATCATGGAGGGCTTGTCTTGTCTGACCTTCAAGAGTACCTTGGGGAGGAGAGGCAGAGGCAGAAAGGCATAGACGTGAAGATTGCTCCAACTGAATGATAGAGCATCCACTTTCCAAGCTGTGGGATGAAACATTTTTGTGCAAAACTTTGGCAACTGGAAATTTAGTGGAGAAGCGAACAGATCTATGTCTGGAGTTCCCCACATCACTGTCAATTTTCGAAATACATGAGGATCCAATTTCCACTCGTGGGGATCCACTATCTGTCTGCTCAAAACATCTGCTAAGGAGTTCTGTGCTCCTGGTAGAAACCTTGCTTGAAGATTGAGGTGTAAACTGAGAGCAGTCTCCCACAAAATCATTGCTTGCCTGCAAAGAGGGTACGAATGGGTATCTCCTTGCTTGTTGATGTACCACATGACAGTTGTGTTGTCTGTTTGAATCAACACCTGCCCTGGGTGAAGTAAATCCTTGAAAGCCATCAATGCAAATTGGACTGCTAACATCTCCTTCAAGTTGATATGTAAATGTTGAAGTCTGGCAGGCCACATGTCTTGAACCCATTTTCCATTGAGGTGTGCTCCCCAAGCCTTGTCCGAGGCATCTGTCATTAAAATCTGACTCGCCTCTGGTCGGGTCACAGAGAGTCCCTTGTTTAGGTGACATTCCTGAGCCCACCACAAAAATTCCTTTTGAATGCAAGGTATTATTTGAATGACAGTGTCCAGATCTTGGCAGTGTTGTGTCCATACATTTTGAGATACCATTGTAGCTTCCTCATATGCAGTTTGGCATTGGGAAGCACCAGAATACAAGATGCCATGAACCCCAAGGCTTGAAGGACTGTCCTTGCAGTCAGCCTGGACCGTAGAGACAATTGATGGAAGTAAAGAGTAAGGTTCTTTTGCTTGTCCGGGGTCAAAAAAGACATCTGGGAAGCTGTATTCAGTCTCACACCCAGAAAGCACATTTCCTGAGAGGGTACTAGACTGGACTTTGTTTCGTTCACAGAATACCCTAGGCACCTTAACACTGCCATCACATACTGTAGATGATGAAGAAGTTCGTACTTGTCTTGAGCAAGAATCAGGCAATCGTCCAAATAAGGATAAATTTGTATTCCTCTTAACCGTAAGAAGGCTATCACTGGAGCCAGAACCTTTGTGAACACCCTGGGCGCAGTAGATAAGCCAAAGGGCAATGCAGAGAATTGATAATGTAAAGTCCCAGCCCAAAAACGCAGGTACCTCCTGCAACTGGGCCTGATAGGAACATGAAGATAAGCCTCTTTGAGATCCAGAGTTATCATCCAGTGATCTTTGCCCAACAGAGGTAGAAGTTGTTGCAACATTAACATTTTGAATTTTGGAATGTCTAGGTATGTGTTGAGGATAGATAAATCCAAAATCGGCCTCCAAGTGTTTCCTTTCTTTGGTACTAGAAACAGGCAAGAATAAAATCCTAGGCCAACTTCTGACAGAGGGACCTGCTGTATAGCCCTCATTTGAAGAAGTAAAGAAATCTGCTTGTGCGCCTCTACCCTTTGCTGAGGAGGAACGTCTGGCATGCCTTTGAAAGGAGGCAATGTATGGAAATAAAACTTGTAGCCTCGGTCTATAATGTCCAACACCCATTTGTCCTGGGTGACTAAATGCCAGTTTTGCTTGAAGAGTGCCAACTTTCCTCCCAAAGGAGCTGCCAGACAGGAAGAATCTGGCAGCTGAAAATGCAGGTCATTGGGCCTGTTTACGAAAGGACTGGCCCCTGCCCTCACCTGTAGATTGTGCAGGTGAACTCCACGTTCTAGGCCTGAAAGTACTCTGAGTTCTGCCCCTACCACGCCTAGATCTACCCCTAGACTGTGAATCAGAAGAAGGATAAGCCCATCCCTTAGTAGGCCAATTCCTGCTAAACTTAGGAGGCTGCACCTGCAAAAAATCTTTAACAGTCTGCATAGACTTAGCCTTGTCTTCCATTTTCTTCAAGACAGACTCCACAGGAGAACCAAACAAAACTTCAGATTGTAAAGGAGCATCCAAAATTCTAGTTTTAACATGCTCTGACAAATTCTGATCCTTAAGCCAGGCGTGCCTGCGAATAACTGAACCAGTGGCAGCCACCCTGGAAGAAGCCTGTAAAGCATCGAAACCACGCTGCAAAGAATGCTTACCCACCTGTTCAGAGGCATGTACCAAATCCTGTAATTCTTTACACTCTATGCCCTCTGCCAAAGCATCCACTTTAGATTTTAGTTGAGTAAGGAGAAAATTCTGATACTTCAACATATGAAACTGGCAATTCAAAGCCCTCATTGCTAAAGTGGAAGAGGTATACACTTTCTTACCCCATCTATCCAAAGCTCTAGCATCTTTATCTATAGGAACTGGATTCTTTACAACAGAAGCCCTGACACCCTTAGGTCCCTGGCTAATAGTTTCTGGGTCAGCCCTTGGACTCTTATACAGATATTTATGAGCCTCAGGTACTCTGTAATACCTGTCTGGCTTAACTGGCGCAGGAGGCAGAGAATCTGGATTAAGGGAAGCCTCGGAGAAAACGTCTTGAACAACATCCAAAACAGGAGGTATAGCCAAGGGCCTATGTTGTGGTAAAACAAAAATTCCCTAAGCCTCTTTCGGGAATCTGAGAAATCCTGACCTTCCCATTTAAAATGTTCCCTCATAGAATGCAGGGTTTCTGAAAAGAAAAATCCTCTGGAGGAGAAGCAGAAGGAGTGGAATCCTCTGCATCTGAATCAGAATAAGGAGGAAAATCCTGAATGTCTTCAGCCAAGACTCTGAGTAATCTGAAGCCTGCTCCAAACTTTCCACCTCTGGCTCCACCCTAGGCCTCTTATCAGGAGGGGGCATAGAACCTCTGATTAAAGAAATTAAATCTTCTGCCATTTTAAGCATGTGTTTTTTAGGCACAGAACCTGCAGAACTAGGACTGACACCCGTGGAAGGCAAACCAGGCCTGCCTTTGGAAGGAGCCTTAGAGACAGAAGGGGAAGGCCTAACCACCTTAGGCAAGGAAGGGAGAACAGCAACCTGAGAGGCCCCCTCAGCCTGACCTGACTCCTGAGAGGCCACATCTTGCAAAATCAAAGCCTCCCCCTGAGACTCAACTGAAACCTCGGCTGGATCCACAGATTCCACCGTAGTTTCTAAAGAACCGGAGTCCGGAACGGACGACTCATCCTGCCTGGACTTTAAATATTTGTCTTTGCGCTTGTTCGAAGCGGCGCCGGAGGATCCGACGGCATATTATAATTACACCGCCATCAAGACAAGCCTAGCGCAATCTAACCTACGTTTAATGGTGCGCTTATTAAACCTAGCGCAAAAGCGACACCCGACTACGTCGTGCTCAGGTCCCAAACAAGGAATACAAAGAGAGTGGTAATCCCTATGCGGTATCTGTTTCCCACAAGAAATACAATTATTCACTTTTTCTGACATCCGGAATTAACTGAGGCAAGAAAAAACAAAAATGTTCCCCAACGGGGTACTTAGCCCAACTTGGTTTCGGTCTGAAACTCAGAATACGAAAATTTCAGAACGCCGAACGGCACTTGCAAACGCTGCTTCTGCATCGGACCATGCGGCAAAAAAGACTGAGGATATGACGTCGGTCATGCGCTTTTATACCCTGACGCTCTGATGTCAGATCTGAGCGCCCATGACCGACGTCAGCCTAATACTTTGGTATTCGGGCCGACCGAGGACAGCGGACTACCCATATGTAAGGACTGCAGCAATGTGAGATGAAGAACATCTGCATCTTGTTTAATTGATAGCCAGCTATTTAACTGTAAAACACTGAAAAACCTTGGGAGGATTCTAGTCAAAACAGCAATACTTCAAAGGTTGCAAAACACACTTTTTTGCATGGGAGCAGTCCATACACACACACACACACACACACACACACACACACACACACACACACACACACACACACACACACACGCACACATGCACACACACACACGCACACACACGCACACACACACATCTATATCTATATCTATATCTTATATCTAAATCTATATCTGTATCTACTTCTATATCTATATAAATATGCATACATACACACTAACTCAAAAATAACACAAAATCACACAAACTCAGAGAAGTGAGAGAAGGTGATCAAAATGCAGCAGTCGTCTTCTCCATCCTCACTGAGTTTAACTTCCATTACAAAGTGCTGGTGACCTTTTATTGATGACATTTTGATCGTTGATCAACTGGCTGCTGATAAACAATGGGAACAATAGGATTCCTCCAGCCATTGGCCCTGAAAAGAATTAATGGGAATGCTTTCTGAATCTTAAAAGATTTTTGGCATGTCACATGCTACACAGAAAATAAAACTGTCATAGAAAAACAAACAAACAAAAACAAACAAACATATACATAAATGAAACTAAAATGCTCTCCAGGAAGAAAAGAAAAGTGTAGCTTTTCACTGGTACTGATTTCAAACCTCTAACTTATTTCTGACTTTATATTTCATTCTGCTTGTATAAGAAGTCATACATTTTAGCAGTGTATCAAAAATATTTCCATGTTGTTAGGTTTTACTTACCTTACCAGCTAGAATTTGACCATAGTACCAGCAAAACTATTTATTAACTTGTCAGTTTTCTTTCATCACCATTCTGATGATAATACTTATCTTTGAGGAATTTGTGTTGTGTGTGTGTGTGTGTGTGTGTGTGTGTGTGTGTGTGTGTGTGTGTGTGTGTGTGTGTGTGTGTGTATGATATTGTCACACACTCGTATGCCTGTGACACAGCCTTATGACAAAAATAATGGCAAAACTCAAATCATTCAGTGCTTTGGTCCAAAGCATAAACTGGGATTTATCAGGACAGCTTGAACATTTGATTCACTCATTTCATTTCACATGAACAATCATATAACGTAAAATCATTTAATCTTGTGCAAACCTCTTGCCCTCAAAAGATATTTAATATTAATGGTTTAATTTAACTCATGAAACTTATCAGGCTGCAAATATATCTGTCAATTGGTTTCACTTATTTCCAGTCTATTAACATCTCCTTTGTGCAGCTTAGATATTTCATGATCCACCACATAAACATAAAACATTACTGCACAAAGCACAACTAACAGAATGCTTATATAAAGCTTTGTTTATTTTTATTTTTAAAGAATATAAATGTTCAAATATTCTTTGCCCATGATTCTTGATGTCATGTTAACATAAAAGAAGTACAGCCTTAACAGACTGTTTTATACCCACCACCCTGTGACATACAATTATAAAAAGTTTAAGATAAAACTGCCTCTGGCATATACTATAACATAAGAACTGAACCATCCAAGATGCCTTACTTACAAAACCCTGAATCTATCCCTGCATCCTCCTGTTCTTGTTGGTTAATAGCTGAGGGCCAATGTATCCCACATTTCTAGCAAACTTTTAAAATGAAATGCTGTCCTATAAACACATGATGGCTTACACCCGTATAACTGGCTAGATCTGGATTAGCAGACTAACTTTCCAGTTGTTTTTAACACTACTTTACTGCTTTACCTACAGAAAACATGTGTGTTTGCTTTCCACTGTTGACCTGTTCAGTCCTAGAAATGTCTGATGAAACAAACAAAAAAAAAAAACAGGTGTGTGTGTGTGGGGGGGGGGGGCATTCACCCTGTCTTATTCATTATTTTTTCATTAATAGATTTGAGAAACTCCAAATTATAACTTTTGTCAGAAAAATAGTTGAATAATGAAACTAACTTTGCTAGAGAAAGTTTATTCGTTAGATGTCAGTCTGTAGGTACAAATCATCTGGTTCCTAGGAATGTTCTTTTTCATAAAGCCAGGATGCCTTATTTTAAATGTACACAACTGTTTATAAATGTAGCTTTTCTAAATATTTTACTAGCAAAACGTCAAACTTATGTTTATAATTCTAAACTTTTGTCTCTGAAATTGACTGTTAAACTGCTTCCCCTACCATAAAATTAAAAAAATGAAGCACTTTTACTCAGTGAATAAACAAAATTGTTCAAATCTGATTTGTTATCCCTCCATATAAAAATCAATAGTGTGCTAGGGTGGATGGAAGGGGCAGCTGCCCTGGGTACAAAGTGCAAGGGAATGGGATCTGCAGAACCCGATCAGTCTTCAGTGCATTACAGGCATTAATGTTGCATTTCTGGTCAGAACTGAAGCTCGTAGCACTCCATGTGTAGCACAAACTGTAGCAATTGCTTGCTACAGTTCAAAACAAAAGAAAGAATAGATTTTTTTCCTCTGTTTATAACTTAAGTGCTTTAAAGATCCATTGCACAAACTGTTAAACTTTAGCAAGCAACAATCCCATGAGCCGTTTACTAAATTTCCAAAATTTTGTGCAGCTGCTGCACCATGGCTAGATCTCAAATCTGTTGAAAGCATTTTGAATTGAGAAAAATATATTATTTTCCTAAAAGCAGTTAAATCAAAATACACTATGTATTAATAGTCCTAGAGTTTGTTAGGCCAGAATAATGTGTTAAACAAAATGTAACACATTCTAAGCCAGTGCCTTTTAGTAGTAGTAGTAGTCTTCTTTCGGCTTTTCCCGGTTAGGGGTCGCCACAGAGGAACTCCGGTCCGCTAACGATTGGTAGTTGATTTTTACGTGCCGAGTTACCAGCCCTGATGCACAACCTTCAACGAAGGTACGCCCATTCATGCATGTCTCCACGCAGAAGACGCTCTAGCTGAGAATCGAACTGGACAGCGTCTTACTGTGAGGTGACAACGCTACCGCAGCACCACCACCGCGGGTCAAGCCAGTGTCTTTTAGTATATATGTAAATAGAAAAAACAATGTAAACATACACATTTCTTCACCAGAGACCTTATAAGATTTTATTTTCCCTAAGAAATCCCATGAGTCTTTAACATAAGTATCCGTTTTTTGTACAAATGGTTTCAAAATGGTATTAATTTAAATGAAAATACATTTTGTAACTGATCCTTGTGCTCAAGCAATATGTTTGGAAAGAGATTTTTCACATCTTTATGAATTGTCAAAATCCTAAACAAGACTCCTATTCTGGATGATATGACATTTAAACATTCAAACAAATCCAATATTAACCAGTAATGAGTCAGGAAACACATCTTTTATTTTCCAGTAACATATATATATAATATATATATATATATATATATATATATATATATATATACTTTATATATTTGTATTAGATACCATACTTTCGCTAGCTTCATTCTAGTCCTTTTGATACATGACAAACTTTATCAGTTTTTATGAACCTTAAATCATTTTTTTTGCCTTAAGTACCTCTGTTTCTGACTCATTGGGAATACTGATTTTTGACATTCCTCTTACACAACAATTGTCTTATGTCTGACTTACACAATTTAACAATTGTTTACAGTGTTAGTGTGAGTGCTGGATTAAAACTACTTGGTTTGGTTAAACAAACATTCATCAAAGGTATGTCTTCGACAGCAAATTCAGTTTTCTAGAAGTAAGTAAGTAGGCTCTCCTTGTTTGAATAATACAACACCCTTCTTAAAACTCTCAGATGAGCAGGGGAAAAGTCAACATCAGTCACATTAAATAAAAATACATATTGTGAGTCCTCCCTCTTCTACCCTCTGGAACTGTCATTTCTTCGGTTGGGATGGTCTTTCACTAGAGGCACTCTTTAATTGCAAATGTTCGTGTGTTCATGTATTCATTCACATTGTCCTTCTGCAACAAATGTGACAATCTCCTGATTGGGATTAATTAAGCTGTGGAGGTTTCTGTGTTATAAAAAAGCAAACTTCCTCATATGAATGAGAATAAGAGTTACTTATTGGTAAAGTCAGTGATTTTGTAGAATGGAGAAAGGCAATACCATTTACATACGTTGGAGCATCTCTGTTGATTTTTTCTGTTTTCTAAAAATAATATTTTTTTTATCTTACAATTGTAATTAATACATTATATATGGGACTAAAACTGCTAAAATTAAGTAGTTCTGATGAAGTCCAGTCCATATTTTGGCTAAAGTCTAATGTATCTTTTAGATGAAAGCACTAAATATGATTTTTGTCACACCGGTGTTTTTTTTTTTACTTTATGTTTGTAAACACCACAGCCAGATATATGCTATTTTAGTTAATGTACAATTGTTGTCAACTTCAGGAAGTAAGGATATGTTTGATGTCGGTAATATTCTTCTGCTGGAAGGAAAATAACTTGACATCTGTCGACACCTGGTCCTTGATGTCCATTGCATTTCAAAGATGTATCCCTAAATAATTAAGTTTTTATGTAAACACTGTTTATCTCAAGTGATGATGCCCTAAAGTCTGAAAAGGGCACATAGTAGTATACTTCATCACAACCTCACTTTCAGTATGACTGACTTTAATTAACTAATATCTCATCCAGTTAAGGCTGGAGTCCAGTCAGTGTTTCCACTTGAAAAAATGTGGTCCTGAGAAAAGAATGGGTACAATGAATTTTATCAGCATAACAATGATATCTATTACATCGTCCTTATAAATATTATCAGTATAACAATGATATCCATTACCTCTGCTTTACATGACAAATCTTAGTGGCAGCATGTAAACCAAAATGGAGGTCTGCAACACCCTACATTTCAAAAGATGTCTGTGAGGAATTAAACCCAGAGATGACTCTATGGTAATGACTCTGAAGGTAAGAGGCATACCACTTCAGTACAGTGTTAGACAATTCACAAATATTCTGAAGGACCTCATGATCCACAGTATCTACAAAAAAGATCATGAAAGACACATTTTGAATAGACTCATTGATCTTTTCCTTGAGGAGGTCACTAACTACTCTACCAACACTAGTCTCACTACTCTGCTCCAGTGAATAAAAAATTGACTGAAATGTGTCCAAGACTTTATGAGATGACAAATAAGAATACAACTGTTATTACAGTACCTTCCCTCAAAGTGAAAGGTTTGAGCTGGCCTGGAAACACCACCACCTTGCTAGAATCTAAAGATGGTTTCCTTAGACAAACTTAAATTTAACCAATGCAATGAGTGGGGTGTTTGGTAGAGCCATATTTCCCTTGTTACAATCCACTTAGGATCTATACAGGTCATGTTCCCATCTTTTCTTCTAAAATACAATGTCAGTTTTGTTACAAACAACCAGCAATGCTTAATGCCCATAACAGTGATATACTTGGCACTCACAGTTGTAGCAACTGCATTAACTAATATAATTTTACCCCTAACTTCTTTTATATATCCTAATAGTGTAAAAGATTTTAATGTCAAAATTTACACTGACTACATTATTTTATAGGTTCTAACTAGGCAGGTAGGCTGGACAACCACATAGAGTAGAGCCATGCAGCCCAATGAGTTTAGTGTGTAGATTTGCCATCCGGCCTATCAGGACCCTACTATTTACCTCAGGACTAAATTTGTGGGTACCCCTCCAACTGTAAATACTGAATACAAAGGCAACCATTGTGATTCACTGGCATGCAAGGAGAATTTGTTCCATAAGTGGGGAATTCTTTGGGTGAGGAATCTATCTCTCCATGATGTCTTATTTATTTTGAGGTGAAGGCTGAGGTCTTAGGAATGAGTTCCATTAGTATTCTGAGTATTTTCAAAGTTGAGGAGGTCTAATAGACAGGATCATTCACAGTCCAGAACATTAGTTAATGATCTGTACAAAAGAGCTGGTGCAAAACATGAAATTCTTGAAGGCTTTTAGTCTGTCTCAGGTAGCTAAGGGAATTTAGTCTTGTGATTTTTGTTTTATCTAACTAGCAAGTGATGTGGTCTCTCAAGCTGGGAGAGATATTTGGAGAGATGCACTCCAAATGGTGCATTGTATTGTATTATATGAATGGCATATTGAGGGGAATACTAGGGGAAGATTCTAACATACTTTTACCTGTAAAATATACCTTTGGTAATTAACTGGGCAAGGTAGAAGGATATCTTATCCATAATGGATATGTGATAGTCAAAGGGTATTTCTTGTTCAATGACAGTACCTAGATTTCTAATGACTATCGATTTCAAGCAGTCCCTGCTTATATGGTAATCAGCAGGATATGCTCGTATTCCAAAATCAACCACACAGTTTTTGGTGCTAAGCTTAAGGCTATTATTGGCACACCTAGTGTTGATTCTGGCAAGCTACTCTTAGAGAATATGAGTGTCTGTTGGAAGTCAGTAGTAACATCTAGTTTACAGCCATTGGCAAACATATTGGACAGACTTTTGACATTTGCTTTGACATTGCAGAAGTAGACACTGAAGAGGAGGAGACTCTGGACAGACCTTGAGGGTCACCACTAGTGATGTACCTTTCTGATAAGAAGGTACCACCAACTCGTATTAGTGATGTACCTTTCTGATGAGAAGGTATCACCAACTTGTACTGTGTACATTTAGTTGGAGGGTCAGTTTTCATCTTAGTGAATGACACAGGGACTTATGGATAGAGTGGTGACTTTGCCAATAATGCCAGAATAAGAATTGTATCTAAAGCTTTAGCAATCTCCACATAGGTAGTGTGGATATAATATCCATTGTCAAAAGCATACATTTTAAAAGTAACCAATCAATTTTGAGATACAGGAACTATCTTTCATGAAGCCTAACTGATTAAGGTTGAGAGTTTGTACATTTATATAGCTACAATTATACTACACCCTTCATTCTATGTTTGCAAAACTAAATGTAAGAATTACTGAACATAACTTCACCAAAGAGAAAAAGATTCCTAATAATGCCATTGATTTTAAAATTTCTGCCCAGATCAGACATTCCTTATCACTTTGGACCAAGCAATGGTTGTTGCTGCACTGGTGTCTTCCCACCAGTCCTGTATGATTGCAGAAGGTATAGAATTCTACAGTTAGGATCAGAGCGTTCTTTCATGTTTCAAACAAGTTACCTAAACAGTTGAGGAACATATATTTTGAATGGGTCTACTTTGAAACATCTAAAACCCATAACATCTAATTTCATAACATTGAGACCAGAACATTTAAAACCCAAAACATCTAAAACCCATAACATCTTCATCTAACACTACAAATCACAAGAAAATAACATCCGCTCCACATATAATGACACCAAACTACCAAACACACTTTTTACTATGTTTCTGCAGGGGGCAAGCCCCCCTGCACCCTCCATGTGGGGGCTCCACCCCATTGTAAATTAAATATGCCAACTCCAAGATCGTACTTCAGTGAACAAAAGTTAATTTCCTAACCCCACTGTATCAAGCCCCCCTGCAGAAACATAGTAAAAAGTGTGTTTGGTAGTTTGGTGTCATTATATGTGGAGGGGGTGTTATTTTCATGTGATTTGTACTGTCAGATGTTATAAAATCCAATGTTATGGGTTTTAGATGTTTTCGGTTTTAGATGTTCTGGTCTCAATGTTATGAAATTAGATGTTATGGGTTTCAGATGTTTTGAAGGTGATCCATTTTGAACACAATAATGTTGAATTTTATCACTGTATACAATAAAATCTGCAGGAATGAATAAATGAATGAATGATAGATAACAGTTTAAAATAAGTTTTAAAGCACAGATGTTTGAGACACTGACTTTTTTGGTATTCTTAAAATGGTTTAATAAGGCTATTTTTGGTAATGTCTATTTAATCTGATAATGTGATCTGGATCACTCAGTAATAGCTGGTATTTCCTGATTATTTCTTCTTTCAGTAATTGAATAAGCTTATTTATTACATTAAATATTGTGTACTTTAAAATGTTTTATCATAAAATAAGTTTTCCAAAGATTTCTTTTCATGGTTCTTGAACAGTTTTTTCATTTTCTGACACTTTCCAAAGACCCAGTGAGTACTGAATTATAGGCAGCCTCTAGGATATCTGAAGTCTTTACTGCTTCTCTCACCACAAAACTGGTGCAGTTCAGGATACAAATATCCTCAGTAATACTCTGAAGAGGGTCAGGGAACAATCAAGCTCTAAGGCAACCAGATCTCCAAATGGTAAGACTAGGAGACCGGTTATACCACCAGTCCTGATAGAACCACTCTTAGATGGAATACCAAGTCCAATGAAGTCCATGAATATGGGCTGTAGAGGAAAAACTGGACAGAGCTAAACGTTTCTATAGTCTGGGGAAATTATATCGTAAATACACATACTTTAGAAATCTTTGTATTGAAATCACACAAAAGAATCCATTTAGAGTCACAACAGAAAAGGGTCACCTGACCGTGGCACCCACCTGGTTGTCAAATAGTACATAAATAAATGAATCAGCTCTTGAAGAAAAGCTTGTAGGTAACCCAAAATATGCTACAGCTGGAAAATCATCACTACAATCCTATAAACGTTATGTATTCAGAAAACTCTGCAATTCTATTGTGAACTAGGTCCAATTCATACCTGTGACAACAATCACTACCACTTCTTCAATACTTCCATGCCTAGGGATCATAATAACTGAGAACCTTGCAGGAATGGCAGCCAAAAGGGAACCACAACTATCATCAAGCAAAGTCTCAGTACTAAACACCAGGTCCACAGACTCCAAAATATCTGATATGTTTTTTACTGTATTTCCATTCTATCTACACATATACAAATACCCAAATAATGCACAGACACTTGTATACGAGTGCCTGCCAAGCAATTGTATTTACATTAATCTGGTCTGTAGTAAAACTGATCAATCTAAAACCCCATGCTACACATTTAAGTATTACTTTTGTAGGCAGAACCCCCCCCGTCCCATCATACCTCCAGTTAACATACAAACTTGAACTTGAATATCACACTCACAATAAATGGAGAAAGAGCAAATCCCATATTCCCACTTAACAATCACCTATACAGAAGCACAGAATGCATGTAAACAATGTTTTACAAGGGCAAGACCTCATACATACTCCACACTCTTGGATTTCTAAATATACTGGTGAATAAATCACACATCTATGGGGAAAGGGTACATTCCCTATCCCCAGTTAACCATGATCCCACTACACAGGTTTCAACACACAGTGATACAGTGAAATGGGATATCAGATCACTGTGTACTCTACCACCAGAATGTAACCTGTGTGTGCGCATTAGCCACCCGGTGGTGTGAATACTGGCTCTAGATGATTGTTACTGTTAAAGTGACACCATGACCCCATATATAAAAATTGGAAAAAAGTGCTGTGGATGGATGGATGGATGGATATGTATACATATCTATCTATCAATCTGTGTGTGTGTGTGTGTATGTGTGTGTGTGTGTGTATCTGTAAACACATGGGCATGCACACGTGTGTGTATATGTATGTACATGTACTCTACAAGTGCACATACGTACACACACACACACACACACACACACACACACACACACACACACACACACACACACACACACACACACACACACACACACACACACACACATGCATTTCTACTATATATCCTGTTATTATGGGAACATTTCTTTTAAATTACTGCTCAGATCAGATACTCATTACCACTTTGTAAACAGCAGTGGTTGTTATTGCACTGGTGTCTTCCCACCTTTCATATATCCATTTGCTACTAACTCTGCACTCGTTGCCAGATGCAGCCAGATCCACACAAAAATCTTAGTACTTTCTGAGTCTGTGAGGACAATTGCTGCATTCCAATGCCAAAAAACCTCCCTTCCCATGTATATAACTTTTATGGTCCACAGTAGTAATACTCTTAATATACAACTGAACTGCTTTCATGTTGGGTTACTTTTATTTACATATTCTGGGCTAAGACCTCATTACTGCAAACACTCCGCAGTTCCAAACTCATGACTGATATGTTTTACTTTACTGCATCTAGACACTTACAAAGTACTTCTTTCTCAAGAATATTTTAATGTGCATGCCAATCAATGGTATTGTATGCATAATGGTAAGTAACCCACAATGCAGTCTAACTGTACTGATATAGCCACAGTAAAAAGTGATGCCTATTTTCATATAGCAAATGTTTTCTCTCCAGCTGCAGTAACAGATGATTGATCAGAGCTGATACACAATAGCTATGCAACAATACACCATGGCAGTGATTTGGTAATTCATGTACACATGGTGGGGGTGAATAGTTTACTAATGAGGGTTGAGCCTAGGGGACAAAACTAAAGCCCCCTCTTATTACAGGTAAATATGAATTGCTACTGACCTTGTCTTGGTTGACTTATATTATACAGTGCCATTATTAAAAAAAAATAAACATTTTATTTTTGAAATAATCCTGTCTGTACCCATGTGAGTCAGCAGGAATGGGCCTGGGAATATTGCTATACATTTTTATACATTGAATAAGTGCAGTTGCTGTCACTGCATCAAAGAAAAAAAACAATGGCTGCAAATTTAAAAATGTTTGCTAGCAGCACTGTTTTGTGTTACATGGTTTTTACTATACTTTGGAGGGTATACTGAATTTTACTTCTGAGACTATAGCACATTTAAATGAAAAGTAACATTATTTCACTGCAACTGATTTTAAACCTCCACAGTATAAATCTATATATAAAGAGCATGCACACAAAAATGCAGCACAAAATAAGGCTACCATGTAGAGGAAAATAAAATGTCTTGAATGGATAAGCCTGCCACATTCATTTAAAATTATTTTAATGTTTCTGAAGTTTTGCCTGCATGTGTATATATTTTACTCTACAGTATGACTAAATTTGAAATTAATTTAATTGACACTGCACAGTTATGAGGATGCACTCATACATTGTAAATCAGTGATGTTGAATGTAAACAAGAACCATTCCCTGTACCTCAAAGGCCAGTATTGCTTGATCAATACAAGTACTGACTGCACTGCCTTACATTAATTTTTAATCATAACTCCAATAACAGAAAACTAACATCTGTACTCATGGGCCTGAAAACAACGACTTCAAAAAAAAAAAAAAAAAAAAAAAAAGACAAGCGATGAAAGTCATTGTGACCTTTCTAAGAAACAGCAACATTCAGGAAGTGTCCCTTTTGTAAAATTTCATTAAAAGCATATTCGTCTGGAGGTTCTCTATTTGATTCTTGGATATCTTAATTACTTGTTTCTATGCATAAGCCAACTGAAGACAGAAGATGAACTAATTTTCATTCAACAAAGGCATGCTACTCATAAGGTATTATTAGATTTGCCATTACCAATTGACTGAGCTCCAGTAATGATGACAATTTATTCATGTTTTAAAACAAAGGCTTTCGCTAGCCTTGAATTACATTTTTTTATGTAGATTGCACAGAAAGTAAAAAGCCACAACATGGATTTCTTACTGGCTTGTGTGAAAAACAGATGAAATAGAACATTTGTTTCACATAAGTTAGAACATTACTTTTATGTGAGTTATGAGAGGAAACAGTATTATTTTTAATTAAGTCACATGCAGCTGTCTGTCAATTTAGAGGACATTTTATGGCAGGAAAGAGCAATACCTCATATAAGCTGACTATCTGAACAGGATAAATGTGCAATTTAGTTTAGGCTCTGAAGAGAGGAGTCTGTTGATAACTTGCACTCAAAGAGCCTCACCCCGGGAGTCCAACTCCATTACTACATACATGACTGATGCTCAGAATGTGGAATCTAAAAGATCATTGGTATCCTGCCATGGTAAACCAGACTTGGAGGCGAGTGAAAAAGTTGGTACTGCATTTTCCTCCCTCTCCTTCAAGTTTGTGCAATCTTGGAGTGTTGGTGTCCTGCCAACCAGCTTCAAAAAGTTTATTATGTTTATAACCTTTGAAGTGTCACTGTTTTGACTAGTGAACTTCCAAACTTTTCAAAAAGTGGTTGACTAATTATGTGTTAATTAAACATTGGGATATCATTTGTTAGATATTAACTCAACATTTATTTTTTTATCTTGATTGCACTGGTTTGTAATTGTTTTTTTTTTTTTTGTTATTATTATTATATCCTAGACTTATGTGTCTTACTGCTACCAACTCTTATTCAACTGAACACCCATGTTCCATCCAATCTTATCTTTGCTAACAGCTAAAATCAGCTAGGTTCTTTAAGCTTCTGTGCTCATTAAGTAAAGTAACTGAAACTGCTAATTGGAGGGAGAGACAAAATTCATTTTATATGAGTGACAAACTCCTTTTGCATCTGTAAGCCCATAAAGGCAGGTACAAAATGTATGAACCTTACAGGGGCACCCCCTTTTTTAGTATGTTTACCAGTTTTTGTTGTCTCATAGGTGTGAAATACAAGAATATGTGTCTCCCCAGGTTAAACCACACCACTGCACTGTTGCATGAATTCACCTGCTAATGATCACCTATTGCTTCCTCTAGTTACCCAGGTATACCTGTTCTACCCCAAACATATGTGCTTTTCAGAATGAACTCCTAAGAAAACTTTTGTACTTTTTTCTCAAATATTGTACTACTTTTAATCTTACAGTGTACTGCATATAATCCTTACTACCAGAAATGGTTAAACTCTGACTAATACTTGCTGAAAAAGAGTCTTGTAATGTACTTGTATATATTCCTGATAACAACAAGATGTTAATATCAGAATATTGCATGCTGAAATGTATTCTTAGATGTAAGCGAAATCCTCACTTTGTACTGTACTGTATTTGAAGCTTTTCTCCCTGGGCCTCCACTAAAAAGGCACCTGTGTCCAGTCGGACTTTCCAGGTTATCAAATGTAAAATAAAAATAAAAATAAAATAAATAAATAAAAAATTTTGACCCCCACATACCAACATGGTGTAATCTGTCACACATACCTCAATCTACTGCACTTTGTATGAACGTGATCATAACAGATCTGGGTTCACTTTTTTTTTACACTGCTTCTTTGGCTATAAAAGGAACATTATAAAATAGGCTGCTTATCTGTCAGCAGATGCATGACTAGGCATAAAATGGCCCCTGTAGTTGTTAGGCTAGTAAACACCTATGAACTTATGAACAAAGCAAATAAGACTATTTCAGGATCTAGAAACATCTATGAACCTATAAAACGAAGCAAATAAAACTATTAACTATTTCAGGACCTAGGCCACCTTACTAATAGCCTCTTCCCAGAATTCTGACAAGCAGAAAAATCATTTTTCTTCTCTTTTGTAAAATAAAGCTGCAAACTGAATTTTTGAACCTTCTACCCCACTTCTCCCTCACTCCAGCCTTCCCAACCAAACCATCTTCTGGCACCAAGGTCTACTTTGAACATCTAATGAGCAACATCTAATATGGTAACAATGCTGTGTATGAACCTCAATATAATTTGGCACAGTGCTATCTTGCGCAGTATGGTAATCACATCTATAGCATTATCTTAGAGAAATCAAGTTCTCCTGGAAATATTTTCTTCTGTAACAAGTAAGCAATCCTTCAAATCATCAACCACTGATATTACAAGCCCTTATCATACATAACTACAGAATACTTCATTGTTTTCTTTTCAGCACTTTCCATTGCAATGTCAATGTGAAAATAAGAAAGAGAAGTGTTGCCAGTCAGAGAAAGGCTAAAAACCATAGTATAAATAAAATGGAGAGAGTGAGACAGAATATATTGGGATGGATGGTATGACCATATAAAAAGTTTATTTATATTTAATGTCTTCAGAAGCATCTCTGTTGCCATATTATTCTTATGGATCAAGTCATTGCAAAAGAGGAGATTTAGGAAAGTGCCACTGGTAGGAGGTAATTAAACCCTATGGAACAACTTTTCAGAGGTCTAGCAGACGTCTTTTGACAGTACTACAGTTTCTGTTAACTGGAAAATAAGCAAAGTAGCTTTAAAATAGATTATACTGCAAACCTCTTCTTGTACATTCACTTGAAGAATGATAGCTGACCTCTCCATAAATATACTTTTACTTAAATGAGAATTATGCATTTTTAGATTTAGGTACAGGCTCCTTCAGTTTTTATATATCACAAATCACACTATCTAACCACTGGCATCTCTAATATTCTATGAAACACAGAAAGGACATCTGCAGAGTTCTATGGCTCTTTAATGTCAGGGGAATCTCCAGTGTCAGATAAGCACCTCATGACAGAGAAATCCTCTACTCATCTTCTAGCTGGTTCTGAGAATAACCATTAAAAGCATTGTCTTTTACATGCATAGTTACTTACAAACATCTCCATTGATTAATCTTCACTTTTCCCATCATCCAATCATTTCCTTTTTAATCAGTACCTATTTGAGAGTTATAGTCATTTTCTTTATTGATACAGTAGTGGTGGAGAGAAGTCTAAATGTATGATCTGGTGTGTGAAAAGTAATTTTATGCTAAGGTGGTGACAAGATAAGCACGGCAGATGAGACTTCCTTTTCCCAGCAATCATCCTTAGCATTTTCTGCAGAATCCCTTGGTATTGCTAGCAAGATGTGAATACAAACCATACTACAAGTTCTTGGTCCACTGAACCTAGAACAACTTTCATAGGATGTGTTTTAGGACACAATCAATTATTTGGACAAACCACTTCACCTGGTTTCTCTTAACCCAGAGGAGTATAACTGCACCATTATATATCCCTAAATTGATGAATCCTTCAGTTTACCACAGAGGCCAGCCACCCCATAAGGGAATCAATGTTCTGCTGCATCTACCCATATGCCAACATTTTGCTCATTACATAACATCTGTGACCATAGATGATGAAAGAAATAAAGAATAAAGGGTGAATTGGCAGAATTTCCCTGTGCTTTATCACTGTGGTCCAGTATGAAAATGTACCAGTGCCATCTCTGAACCCATCCACTGGTCAGTCACTGAGACTCCCTATCTCAATTAGTGAACAAACCTTTAAGACAAACTCTTTCACTACTCCCTTCCTCACCTGCAAAGAACAATTTTTTTTTTTTAGGAGAGTATCACAACATCCTATGAAGGTGATGAGTTTCATTCTATACAATTCACACACAACAATGAGACAATGCAGTGCATGTACAAGATCACAATCATTTCTAGCCATGAAGATCTCATTAGGAAACAATGATGCAGCACTCATATCCCCAAACTGAATACTGTTGTAACTTCAGCTGCACTTTGATATAGTGTTTCTCATCTTGGACATGTACTACTTAATGCTAAAAATGTAAACAAAGATCTTGGTCTACAAATACAAGGAACAAATGAGATGCAACAGCAGCCCGGTGACTCTCTACTGTTGTACTCTCACTCACAAGGCATTCTATGTGCTTTCTACAAGAGCATAGCCAAGAAAGCAGAGTTCCTCTGTATCCTGTAAGAGTATACTCGTCTTTACTGGAGACTTTCCTGTCCTCCCAAAACGAATAAACTTGTCATGGTTTTCAAAGTCTAATTTCTGAAATCCTGGTAAACGCAGGTACATAAAACTAAGACAGACCTTTGATACACCAGTGCATAGCCCATTGTCTTCTAAAGAGATATCATGTTTTACATTTTTTTATAACTCACACCATTTATCAGTTATTATAAGTCTAATGAAGTATGTTTTCAGTAGGGAATTTCAGAGAATTGTTCGGGTATTTACATAACCTTAAACCCTTTGGCACAATATTCTCTGAAATACGTTCTTTTAAAAAGCTATTTTCAACATTAAGTGATTTATATTTGTACAATAGTTTCTCAAATCTGTCCAACTGATTTTTAAAAGAGTCATTAATTGGCTTAGGTTTGCTTTTTTTGTCCTTGAAATTAGAGGAAAAACTAACCTGTAGCCATTCTTTGAGATTGAAGTTATTGTGACCAGTATGTCTTGTGGTTGGGCATGACTCCCGTTCACCTCGCACAGGTACCTCCGAACTGGAATTCGAGTGCCCCACAGTAACAGCTGGCCTCAAAACTAATGGTGTCCATTGGAAATCCATTTCATCATGTGTATCAGAAGAACCAGCATCAGGTTCCATTGAGGCACCGTTGTCACGGCACCTTAGCCTTCTACCATTTTCCTCATCCGGTTTGTTTCTACCTTGCCCTTTGCTCATCGTTTCCACCAAAGATTGGCTCAAGGGTGTGAGCAAATTGATCATCTGGGACAATTGGCCTATCAACTTTCTTGTTTGGCCAATAGTATCGCGCTGGTCAGTTCCTTCCCCATCCATGCTCGTGTTGCCTTCCATGGCAAAAGAAAATGAGTAAATCACCAACAACTACCAACGAGTCAAAAAAGTTACTACAAAACCAAATGCCAAGACCCTGGAAGAAAACACAATGAAGCTTACGGACAGGACGACTTAGTCAAGCCTTGTAGCTGTTGATTTAACAGTGTAGTCCACAGAAGTTCACAGGATAAAAATGCCAAGGAACAAAGCTTTTCAGCCACTGATGTAGTTACCAGCCCACATCTGAGGAAGGTTTTGAAATGAAAACAGACTTGCATATGGAGCGTTAGTGTGATTTCAGTGTTTTTTTCTGTGAAGTGAATGCTTGGATTAAACTATTTAAATGGCTGAAAAGCTTTGTTCCTTGGCGTTTTTATCCTATGAATTTCTGTGGAGTACACTGTTAAATCAATGGCTACAAGGCTTGACTAAGTTGCCCTGTCCGTAAGCTTCATTGTGTTTTCTTCCAGGGTCTTGGCATTTGATTTTTCATTTAATGTATAACACATAAATATATAATTTACCATAGGTTATCATTGAGATGGTACACTCACACCTTGTTTTCTTCACAAGAGTGATTATCCCATGGTGGACAACTTTTTATTACAGTGTTATATATGTGTTACTACACAGTATACCAAGTATTATACACTTTAATAAGTCTCTTATCCTGCTCCATTTCTGTTTTGTTACTTTTTCTTTGAATATAAATATATTTAATTATTTATTGTGTTATTGTCTGATTGTCTGACTGACTGACTGATTGTGTTGCAGTCTGTGTCACTTTATGTGTTAAAATCTGCTGAAATGTACAGAAAACATGCCTATTTACTTGAAGCTGTTTATCCCCCCTTATTGCATCATAAAAATGCTGGACCATATAACTCAAAATCAGGAAGTACATGGTAACTACTCAGCATACAGGAAATACAAACACAAGTTTATTAAACTTAATATAGTTCCAGTAAAGAAAATATAAGCAAAAAACTGCATATTTTAGAAACAGAAGGCCCACTTTATGTGATATCATTATAATTACAGCAAAAAAAAAAAAAAATGGTAGGAAAAAATTGCACATGATCTGTAAGTGTAGTCATGTTTGGTTGAAGGTGCATTTCACGGAATGTGCAACCAACTTAATTGTGCTTTGCTGAATGTAGGTATAATGGGCAGTATTTAATATGTGTACACAACCCGCGGTAGTGGTGCTGCGGTGGCATTGTCGCCTCACAGCAAGACGTTGTCGCGTTCGATTCTCAGCTAGAGCGTCTTCTGTGTGGAAGCATGTATGAATGGGCATGCCTTCGTTGAAGGCTGTGCATCAGGGCTGGTAACTCGGCACGTAAAAATCCACTACCGAACATTAGCGGACTGGAGTTCCGCTGTGGCGGCCCCTAACCGGGATAAGCCGAAAGACACAACAACAACACAAGGTAGTATAAATTTGGGTTTTTAATGTCAACACTTTTGAATATTTCAAAGTTTTCAGCATTATGGGTGGAAGAGTGTGTGTACAACACTGTTTGCAGTTTCGGTTTACAATACTGGCTAGGAAAGGAAGAGTTTTAGTGTTGTGCATGTATGATGCTGTATGTAAATTTATGTAATTTTGTGTCTGAATATGTTGTATAGTGGTAATGTTACAGAAAGGGTTTTCCTAAGATAAGATGTAAGTTTAGGGTTAGGCAGAGGTGCATCGTTAGAGTTAGGGTTAGCAATTATTAGTAAGTATCGATAGACAGGAAGCAACCCCCCCCCCCCCGGTTGATGGTATGTACTTAACTGTACAGCATCCAGCAAGGAGTTTGTTAATATTTATTTAGGCAGGCTTGTTATCAAGACATTTCTAGCTGGGAAACCATTTCAGCACTGGGAAATGAAAAATCTACAAGCAAAACAAATATTTAAGTTGTGCTATAAAGTAATAATAAAACAAACACAAAACCGTAAAATGTAGGTAATAATCAACAATAGGCTACACAAGGAAATTGCTGTTCCAGAAAAGGTAGTTGTGGAAAATTTCCTAACTGACATTGGTATTAATGACATGGCTTGACATCATATGAAAATAACACATAATTTCAGGTACTGGTGGAAAAAAACTGTTAAATACATTAGTCATTAATGGTTAAACATTATCAGACAGGAGCTTGACTGCAGATATACTTACAGACCAATCTTACTAGAAATCAAACATTCAAAAAACTTTCAGTAAGATGCATCTTTCCTGTTGAGAAGTGATGTCACAGAGATATTGATATCTACAATGATTACAATGTTTGTGTGTTGCAACAGTTTAATCAAAGGACATCACTAAACTACAGACTGGGTATAGAACATAATCAGCATTGCCCAAAACCTGTGGTTGTGTAACAGTGAGAATATGCCTCAAGTAACAGCAAAATTACAACTCCAGCTCTCTAGAGGATATTTGTTTTTCCTAGTTCATTTTCCATTGTTTTGGCCTCAATTATGTACGTTAGGTTACAGGACAGTTGATTCCAAAGTTTGCCAGCATACACTAAGCAACATACATTGCATTTTTTTGTTTTTTAGCTAAAGACCAACCGAAGATCTGATGACAGCTGGTACAGCAGATGAAGGTTTAGGATAGAGAGTGGAAGTATGAAGTTTGAGAAAAAAATTCAAATGAATCAGAATCAAGTGATTGAAAATCCAACCAACAAGACTATCTGAGGGAGACATGGTAATGTCTGTGCCCAGACTGTAAAGAAGTGGGGCAGCCATTTTTTTGTAGTCTTGATCTAATTTCTAGAGTAATGATGGCGAAAGAAATGTAAGAAAATGCACAGCATATAGCAACAGGGGAATGCATCAGCAGTAATATGAGCTTATAAAATACAGACACTTCATAAGAGATGTTAGAGCAAGAAACGTTTTGCTCATTTCAGCCTACCCAAGTATTAGTCTGATTTTGTGACTAGATTTGAGGTATGTTTACAGATTTTTTAGCTGATTATCAGTCATACACTCTAACAGTTTTGGGTATTTAATTATTTGGATTGCAAACTATTAAGAAATTTAATTTTAAGGAAAGGTAATGCGTGTTTTTGTGCTGTATTTATGCTACTTGCTAAGAGCAGGTCTCCCATAAATAGGCTGACTATTCTTGGAAAAGTATGGATTTACTTTCTTACTATTAAACCGGAAAGCCATACCCTGAGCCAGAGCTGTAATGACAGAAAGCTGTTTTAGAGTTTAATGCAAACAGCCATGGCAGTATTCAGACAGCAGAATGATAAAGTCAATGGCATATTGCATGAGGTATTCCTTGCCATATTAGTTGACCATATGATTAATATATATTGTGAAAAGGAGCAGATCAAGAACAGACTGAGGAAATCCAGAATAAACTAGAACAGGTAGTGAGATGGTCCTGCTCCATCATAAATATTGCTCCTTGTGAGTAAAATACCTGGTAAACCTCTTGATATGATTGAATGTAAGCCCACAAAAAGGATACTGAGGATTTTTGTAAGGCCCACTATGTTGAAAACCTTAGATATGTTAGTGATATACCTTAGGTTAGAATGCATTGGATTCCAAAGTTTACCAACATTCACTAAGTAACACTGACTGCATATTTGTTTTTTTTTAGCTAAAGGGACAGAAACAAGTCCACCACCTGATGATTTGAAGACTCTACAGGTGGTACAGCAGGTGAATGAGGTACATACATTTTGGTGAACAAATTTCAAATGAATCAGAGTCAGGCACTTGCAAAATCCAAATAACAGAACTTTCTCAGGGAGACAATATGGCTCATGAGAAAGGATATCACTCTAGATATACACTCTTCCTCACTTTTTACCTTAACACACCATTATATCCACAACAGCCAAATGTGCTTAAAGTAAATTCCCAGCATATTTAAAGCTAGAGGTTCATTCTTTCTGAAGGATGGTGCATACCCACTCCTGCTAGGTCTAAGTAACAAATTCAGAGTAAGAGAGAGCACGTCATTTGAGAAGTCTGGTACTAAAATCAGTGCAGTGTGAAGAGGTATAACCAACTTTTTCTAACCAGTATTTTTCAATTTCAAGTTTATTAAAATGTCTATTAGCTAGCTACTGTACAAAATGCTATAAATAAAATTATACAAAAAAATTAAAATACAAAAACAAAACTGTCAGCAAAGGATGAGGTAGTATAATGTGATCATGCTATGAGGTAAGAAAGATGGGTTATTCAATATTAATGCCACAACTAGTTGTTATATTCAAAGTGAAAAAGGTAAGTTTTTAAAGCTTACATAAAGCCAATAATCAGAGGAGATGCCCTGAGTCACCATGACATTAAATTCTGGAGGTATGGCTTTGACATGCAAAAGAATGAATATAAGAAAACACGAAACATGGCCATGTAACCACCAGTTGCCCCAATCTGGCTGTGTGAAAGGTCCAGGATGGCTAATGCCAGTGGAGCTATTCACTGAAAAAGGAAGAAAACCTAAACATATATGTCAAGACAAACTAGGACCTAGAAATGACATGATACCTAACTGGCAGCCCATGCAAAATTGCAATATGACAGCAATGAAAGTACCCTAGTGAGCAGCTGATCTGCAGAATTCTGTACCAGCTGCAAACAATCTAGTTCTGAGTTCAGAATCCTTAGATTGAAGGCATTATAACTGAATAAATGGGAGGAAACCAAGATAAGTACAGAACATCTGCTGATGGAATAAAAGCTTAATGAGAACAATATTCATAAAATGAAAGTAAGATGATGTGATCTGACAATGGCTAAAACCAGATCCTTCAGAGCCAGTCTCTAATTAGACACTACTCCCAAAGTATATACCTTTGTTACAATATGAAGTTTATCCCCACTACAGAGGATACCTGGGATCAAAATTTTTACAAATGAATCCTGTGATCTCACATGAATTACTGTGGTACCATCTTGAAAGCACCAGCTTTAACTGATCATCCAGTTTATGATGCCTTCTAAGTTCTTTGTAAATGTACTGATGGCAGGCAAAGACCTCATAAGATGGAAAGGTAAAACTGCTTGTCATTAAAAAAGTGATGATACTAGACACCTTGCCTCGAGATAACATCCCCAAAGGAAGCATATATGTTGTGATCAATAACTGGCCCAAAACTGAGCCTTGTGGTACACCAAAGGTAAGAGAGTAGGAAGAAGAAAGTATAGTTGTGCAAGTTAAACTTAACATAACAGTAGATGTCCAAATGATGACTGCTGCAGTAGCCTTACCTATATGGGTTCTATTCTGCCAGCTTCCAAAGCTTCACGGCACCTTCCACACTCCCAAACTATCAGGCAGCTCTATCTGAGCTGACAAAAATTCCAGTATGGGAACACAGCCCTTCAGAGCTTTCCTGCCAGCAGAGAGAGTGAAATGACAATACTAGGAACAACAAAAAATAAATGTCCTCACCATGGCATAAAAACATACTGAAAAAGGGTGAATGGATAGAGAAAGCAGCTACTGCAACAGAGATCATTCAAACATCTACCGTTACAGTAAGTTTAACTTACACAACTGTACTATGTTCATCATATTGATCAATGCTGAAGTAGCCACAGCTGTATGGGTAGATTACCTTAGCTAACAGCATTTGGAAAGTGGAAGTAAAACGGTCCAGGAGCTCCTGGAGAATGGTCCTAGCCAAGCTTTATCTAGACCTAGACAAGGAATCAAGCTTATAGTGCTTTGTAAATGTATGTACAGAGGACCAAGTATCAGCTTCTAGAATATTTCTAGAATCAAATGCCTTCCAGAAAGCCATAAATAAAGCCAGTACTCTGGTAAAGAGGGTCTTGGCCCTGCCTAGAATAGTTTTGCTATGTTGAGTATAGAAAAGGGTAATACTCTTATCAGCCATCCTGAAATGGCTGATAAACAAACCTTGAAAGGGAAATGTGAAACCTGTGTCCATTTTGATATAGGTTGCCCCTTCTTCTTACCTTCACAAGAAAGGAAGATTTGAAAGATTTATTTCTGTCAAGATAGCACTTCACTTGTCTATGGCCATCCAAGGTATGGAGTATCCTATCTCCCTCATTTTTAGGTTTTGAAAAGAAAATGGGGAGATATATAGCCTAGCTTAAACTAAATGCAGATACCACTTTAGGCCATACCTCATGCCAGTTTTGAGAGCAAAATATTGGGGTGCCACAAATTCCCGAGTGGCCCCTTTAATTTCCAAATTCAGCTGCCAAGCCATTCATTACTGCTTAATTTTAACTTTACGCTGAGCCATTCTTTACTGCTTAATTTTAACCTTACCACTCCATTGTAAGTAGGGTTGCCACCTTTTAACAAGGGCAAAGTGGGACATGGGGGTGTGGACAATAGGATAGGGGGTGTGACCAACATGACACTGGCCACACCCCCACCACGACATCACCAGAGTTGTTAAAGGAGATGCAGTATTAGTTATGGATACAGCATTGTGACATTCCAACATACTGAAAACTCAAACCATTTAAAAGAAGTGAACTATTACTGCAAACAGTACATTTTAATCTTATTAAAAATGCATAATAAATTAAATGCACACATTTACAAGTATAAATGAAAACAATCTTGAAACAGCTTTCGCAAATTGGCAATATGTACCTACTAGAATAATAAATGAATTACATTAACTGTTAACATTCCCCCTCAAAAGGTAGACTTGTATCACATACACATTGACTTGCAGGAACTAACAGGAAAAATTACCCAAACAGTATATCCTAACTTCCTGAAAACAGCATTAAATTGCACACATTTCCATACAAAAAAGTGCAAACTATGCTCGAATATTTTCTATCTGCAAACAGACAATACCAAGAAAAAGCTACAACAATAGTAATACATCACACTAAATTTATATTTCACTGCCCCCCACCAGAAATAAACAACTTCTATACACAGTTCAGCCTTTTAAAAGTAATGATTCCAAATCATACCCCCAAGAATAATAACAAGTACATATACATTCAGGTTTTATACCTTTAAAAACTATGACTCAAAAATATCAAAATAACCACTGCACATATTTAAATACTGCATACTGCACCCCCATCTACCTCTAAACATTAAAAAAATTAAACCACAATATATTCCCATTTTAAACTACTACTCAAAAATCTCAAAATAACCACTGCACAGATTTAAATACTGCATACTACATCCCCATCTACCTCTAAACATTAAAAACTTAAATAAAGCACAATATTCCCATTTTAAATAACTAAAGCCAGAAAATGCTATTATGTACTTACCACTATTACAGTTATTGCTGGGATAGCTTACTTCCTACATGCTGGAATGGCTAGTTGGATACTCAAGTGGTGGCTGGGCTGGCTGGCAGGCTCCCTTGCTGGCTAGCAGGCTCCCTTGCAGGCTGGCTGGCTGGCTGGCTTCTTTGCTGGCTGGCTGGCTGGCTTCTTTGCTTGCTGGGCTGGCTGGGCTGGCTTCAGAAATAGAAATCTCAGATCTTTTTCGTTCGCAGCTGTAGAGCTTAGTGCTCTACAGCTGCGACCTTTATTGGGCTCTTCTTAGTAAGTCCCCACCCCCTCCAATCCCTGCAGCCAATTACTGTGTTGCATTACCACCCGGACCTAGCAAGGAATCCCTCTAACTGCAGGTCCGGGTGGTGACGTAGCCGCATTGTCATGGAAAAACCAGAAGTATTTTCGGCTTTTCCACGGCAATTGAATTTGCGATCGCGAAAAGAGGAAAACAGGACTTTTAAAGTCCCACCCTTGGTGACTGTTGGAAGCAGGAAGAGAGGGCTCAACCCGTGAGTGTCCCGCTGACTTCAGGATGGGTGGCAACCGTAATTGTAAATCCTCTCAGGCAGTGTGCACCAGCTCCTCCAGGTAAGGCAAGGGGCAGTTTCTTCAGCATTGATTGATTTTCTTGGACAAGTCAAGTGGAGAGAGGTGTGTGTGTGTGTGTGTGTGTGTGTGTGTGTGTGTGTGTGTGTGTGTGTGTGTGTGTGTGTCAGTTTCTTCTGCATTGATTGATTTTCTTGGACGTCAAGTGGAGAGAGGTGTGTGTGTGTAAGTGTGTGTGTGTGTGTGTGTGTGTGTGTGTGTGTGTGTGTGTGTGTGTGTGTGTGTGTGAGTGTGTCAGTTTTCTCTGCATTGATTGATTTTCTTGGACAAGTCAAGTGGAGAGAGGTGTGTGTGTGTTAGGTATAACTGGTGGTTAGAGTTACCCAGACTCAAACCTTGCACCTTAAGTACAAGAAGCAAGAGCCTAAATTCTCTACCCATACCACCATTTGTGATTCAAGGAGTTAAGTCCATAGTTCTCAACTGCCCAAAGTTTCATAGAGTGTCTGGAATGTTTGGTTCATACTTTTGGTCTGTTCCTCTTAAAATTTGCGGTTTTCTGGCAAACCAGTGAGAACTGAATTCACTAAATGATGATAGCATCCAAGTTTCAGCCTTTGTTTCTTTCGGGAAACGCATGGTAACACAAACATTTTATTTTAGCAACTTTCTAAGAATATACAAGCAATGTTTAAAATGTGTCCCTGGTTTTGGGCCTTTGTCCCCCCAAAATAAATTTTGGCTTTTTCCAGATTTCTTGTGCTGCACAGTTCTTCAGGGGAGAGAAGTTTAGGGCTACTGTATGCCAAGATTGTTTGTGTTGTTAACAGCACAAAAGGTAGTATACTTGCTTTTGATGCAATACTCTGTGGGTTCTACTCCCACAGTATGTATATGGATTGCTGATATTGCACTGTGTTGTACTTTTAAAGGGGGTGGATGCTTTGGTGGAGATACCTAGTAATTATGAATCTGTTATCAGTTTGCCATCCATTCCCTATTGCAATATTACTTAGCTTATCATTTTTTTTAATGTAACATAGGCAATTTATTCTTCAAGGGCAACAGGCACTTTATTTGTAGATGATCATTTTTAAAAATAACAGCTAAAGGCAACGTTAGTTCAGGAGGCTAAATGTAAGTGTTTCAAAGGTAATGTTTTGTATGGATAGTTCTGCAAACTTCTTCTTCTTCTTTCGGCTTTTCCCGGTTAGGGGTCACCACAGCAGATCACCTGTCTGCTCATGATTGGCAGTGGAGTTTTACAGTGTCGAGTTGCCAGCCCGGTGCCCAACCTTCCACAGAAGGCACACACATGCACACAGTCACACCTAGGGCCAATTTGGAGTGTCCAATCCACCTACAGCATGTCTTTGGGATGTGGGAGGAAACCGGAGCACCCGGAGGAAACCCATGCAACCACAGGGAGGACATGCAGACTCCGCCCAGAAGGCACCCAAGCCAAGGATTGAACCAGAGAACCTCTCGCTGTGAGGTGGCAACGCTAACAGCTGCACCACCGTGGCCACAATAGATTGCTTAAATATTTTCCATAGAAAATATTGTTTCATAATGATGGTCTTTGTAGAAATTATACTGAATGTATTCCTAGTGTTAGCCAAATCAATATATTATTGCAGTTATTTGAATTCACTTAATTGCTACACTTCTCTGTTTTGAAAAAAAACTGATTGCATTTGCCAAAAAGTGCTCAATCTGTAAATCTACTGTACCTGTCTGCTGATTTCCTCTATTTAAATCAAGCTAATTTATTTTCTGGCTGTAGAAGGCTGAAGCACTTAATTTTATTTTAATAAAAGACATTTGTATTTTAGTTTTGCAGTTTGCACAAGTTCAAAGTTGGATACAAGTTCAAATATTAATATAAATAAAACACTATTCTGTTTATTTAGTGCGTAATATTTTGTTTGTTCTTCAATTTGTGTTTAAAAATTGGTATATCACAAAATTCCACCAGAGTGGGTCAGGTTACATAATTATGTATGCAAATGTTATGTTAATCAGCATACAGATTTGTACCTATTTTTCACGTGCCTTTGTCCAGATTTTTATGATTTCAGGTTGAGAGGTATGCTTTAGGCATAAAACAAGGATTAATTCTCAAAGAAATTCTGTCCATATAGAAAATGAGATAGGGTTGACTCACCATAAGAGCTTGCCACTCAGATACTCTTCTTGTGCCTGACCAATCAGTAAAATTATTTTCCATGTTAAGGACCTCAAGTCAGCACTGTTAGTTGCTTCAAATGGAGAGAGTACTAGCTTCTCTAACACAAAATTAAGATCTCAAGGAGGGGCCACTGTTTTTTTCGGAGGCCTTTTATGCAAAATCCTTTTCAAAAACATTTTGACAAGAGATTGCATTGAAAGAGGAATACAAAAGTCTATCGGATAGTAATTCACACAAATACTGTAAAACCAGAGAATGACTAGCCCTGAATGGGTATTGGTTACGTTGTTAGCACCAATTAGAAACCCTTTTCCATTTGCTAATATATGATTTTCTTGCCTCCATTAATAACTCCTGCACATCCTCAGTAAACAGATGAATAAAAGGAATTATGACCGTATCATCCAGGCAGTCAACTGAAGTTGATTGATGTTGGGGGTGTAACACCCCATTCTTGTGTGAGTACATCCAGTCTTTGAGAAAGCTTTTGATAATTGCACTGGCCATTTCCAAAAGAAAGGGAAAATAACTGTTGCATTACACAAAAGGAGTACAATGACCTTGGGGGATTCCTTCTGAATTTTCAGAAGTACCCTGGGTATTAGTGGAAAGGATAGAAAAGCATACAGGAATATTCCTGTCCAAGGAAAAGAAAAGAAAAGAAAATAGAAAAGGCATCTGTCTTCCACACCTTCTTACATGGAGTCCTGGAACAGAATCTTGCCTGTTGATTGCTCAGAGAGGAGGTAAAGAGTTCTACCTGAGGAAATTCCCATAGATGGATCAAATCTTGGAAGACCCCCTGATCTAGTCTCCATTCTTGAGGGTCTGCCCTCATCCTGTTCAGCTTGTCCACCACACAAACATGCTCTGATGGAATGTAGGATGCCTGTAGAGTGAGACTGTGTTGTGAAGCTATATCTCAAGCTCACATGGCTAGTCTACAAAGGGGGTATGACCTGGCTCCCGCTTGCTTGTTGATGCACCAGTTGACTGTGGTATTGCTTGTAACCACTTGAAGAGGCCCTGGGGGACCAAAGATGGTTCAGAGAGTTGAGTGCCTTGATTAGGATTGCTTAGGATTGCATCTGTCTTTGGTGTCCCACACCCTGTGCACTTTTATCCCTCCGGAAACTGGTCCCCAGTAAACATCCAAGGCATATGTGGTGACTAACAGTTGTGGAGCAAGAATGGAGCAAGGAGGAAGAAGGGAAGACCTATATTTAAGGATATCTGTTGTCTCCACCAAAATGATTTTTTTTTACATACCCCAACACTGGGATTTGAAAAGATAAAGGGTGTTAGAGCTGGGACCAAAACAATTTTGGATACCACTGTATCTTTCTCATGTGGAGTCCTGCCAGGGTTTTCATGAGAATCATATATGTCTTGAGACCCAAAATCATAGCTCTTAACTCTTAGTTCAAGAAATCTGGACAAAGCCATGAATACAAGTGGGACAAAGGCCCAAAAATAGGGAAGATTTTTAAATATTGCTCTTACAAACTTAGAAAGTTGGTAGAATAATAGGTTTTGCATTCACATGAATATTTCTGAAGGGTATTAAATCTGAAAGTCAAATGTCTGTCATTATTTTCTAACTTCGATCTTGAATGATTTGCTACTAATTTGCCAGAAAAACACAATTTTATGAAAAACAGACCAAAATTATGAGGCAAAACTCTGGACATTCTGTGAAAATCTGTACAGTTGAGAGGTATGCCAAAATTCTAAGGTATTCCCTTACACTGACCAAAGTCTGAGAAATTTGTTTCTAAAGATCCATTTTTTTTCCTTTGGAAGAAAATCCCTTTGAACTGAGGTGTCTAGTTGATATCCCAGGAACATAATCATGTGTGAAAGAGTCAGGAAAGACTTTTGAATGTCTTCTTGGAATTCCAGCTTGTGTAAGACATGTCTCACCCACGAGGGAGATTCCTGACACTTTGAAAAAGATTCTGTAAAGATAAGCAAACCATCTAAATATCCTGAAACAACATGGAAACCTTACCTGTTCCATCTCCCAAGACCAATGTGAGTGTCTCTCCCTTGCCCATTGAGGGGAACCCCAACAGCTGCAGAGGAAGTGGATAACCCCAGTCCAAAGTGGTTGTAAGTACTACACCAGAGGGATACAAGGTAAAAGATGAGTAGTCTGAGGTACAACAACTGGCCACAGCAGAATTGCCCACCTGTAGCACTGAAAATTGCTAGTTGGATGTGGTGACAAAGGCTGTTTGCTTAACTTTTTCTTTTTATGGCCAGAAGATGGACAGACCACAGGATCGGTAGTCTGTTTCATGGTCAAGGTGAAAATTGTGCCTCTTTCCTGGGGAAGAAAAGCAGCAATTGCCAGTAACACTACAAGTCTACAAAAGTTATTTTTATTGATATCAAAAACATAGTAAAAGCATTTTAAAACACTAAGCCATCCTCACAAAAGTAAAATAAATACAATTTCTCCATGGGAAAAAGGGTATTTTCAGCTACTTTACACTGCTTTTAACCTGAGAGAACAAATGAGTGCTCTATTTAAAAGTATGTTACAGTCTTGAGACAGTCCATTAAAACACAAAATGCCTAGTTTTTTAAAATAACTTTCCTGAAGAAGAAAGTGATAAAACATCAACAAAATTAAGAGAATGGATGTTTTTCCCAAAGGGAACTTATCAGCCCAGCAAAGGAAAGCACCAGCTGACCATCGATCATTGAAAGCCTCAAATGAGCATACTCTACAGTGGCAGTACAGCTCTGAAAGGCTTCATGCCCAAACTTGTCTTTTAGTCAGCTCTGCTCAAGCTGCTTGACAGTTTGGATGTGAGGAAGGTGTCCTGAAGCTTTGGAAGATGGCTGGCTTTTATATTCCTGGCAGGATACTACCCTGTATAGCTTAGGCTACTGCAGCAGTGTTCAATACGATGAACATCTTACATTATAGCCAGTGTCACCTCCATGTTTTAATGATCACATTTTTATTAAAGGCCTTATTAAGGTGAGGGCTGTGAAACTTTAAATTTGTTTTAGATATATTTGTATACAATTTATCATAGGTTCATAGGTTTATACTAGGCTATCTGCCCTAAGGCATTTATAAGCCTAGCCCAAAGTTTTGTGGCTTACGCTACCCCTTATGTTAAAAAATACTGTGACCATTAGTTTGTTGTGCCTCTGTCCAGCAGTGACACAGAGATGATTCCCGGGGTGAACCTACGATCTCCCATCCACCGGTCAAGATTTCTCTTGAACAGAGCCAGCGAGGTGCTCTGCCTCACATGGACCGGGATTTTATTCCACAGCATAGGGAGTCTCTGGGTGACAAATCTATCCCTCCAGCATGTCCTATTTATATCCGTGCTAAGGTTTAAGTCGCTTGCTCTAGTGGATCTGGTAGATCTGGATTTTTTGAGGTGGAGCATGTCCATTAATTCCAGGTTGGACATGGCCTTGTATGTCAGGCACAGGTCACCTCTGAGCAGATGGTATGCGACTGAATAGAGCTGGAGTTTCTTCAGTCTGGCAGCATATGACAGATTTTGGAGTCCCTTTATCCTTTTGGTGAGGAACTTTTGGGGTCTCTCCAATTGCTGCAGGTGCTGGGTGAGATACATCCCGAATGGGGCATTGTACTCAATCATTGGTCTGATAAGTGAAGAGTACAGGGGAACAATGACCTCACTTGATCTGGATGTGAATCCCTTCATGATCAGGTGAGCAATGTAGAAGGTCTTTCTAACCACTTTAGCAATGTGAGTGTCAAAAGAAAGGCCACTGTCAACCTGGGTCCCCAGGTCCCTGATAACCTCTTCTGTGCTTAGTGGATTGCCACCTATATGGTAGCTTGGGGTTACCTTGTTTTTCCCAAAGGGTATGACTATACATTTTTTGGCATTTAACTTCAGGCCATGGCTCTGGCACCAGCTATCAGTTTCCGTGAGACCCTCTGAAGGATATCTGTGTCCGATGTACTTTCCACTATGGCGCCCAGTTTGCAGTCATCTGCAAACTTTGTCAGCCATAGTCCTCCTATGTTTGCCTGTACTTCTGAGAAGTAGATGCCAAACAACAGGGGGCCAAGGACTGAGCCCTGTGGGACACCACTTGTGACCGGCTTGGAGTCTGACATGGCGCCAGCAACTCTAACCCTGTGGGTTCTGTCCTTTAGCCAGTTTGCAACCCATCTTGTGACATATGGGTTTACATTTAAGCTGGTAAGTTTCTCTATAATACCTGAGTGGGGTATTGTGTCGAAAGTTTTTAAGATCAAGGTAGGCTGTATGGACTGCCTTTCCCTCACCAATGGCCTTGGTGACTGTTTCGAAGAAGTCGACCAAGTTCAAAAGGCATGATCTACCCTTGACAAAGCCAAACTGGGTCGGGTCCAATGTCTGCAAGTCCCCTATGTCTTTGTTTATGAGTTCCATTATGATCCTCTCCATAGCTTTGCAGACCAGGCTTGTTAAGCTTATGGGACGGTAATTACCAGGGTCTGTAGAGGCACCACCTTTGTGGAGTGGGACCACAGTTGCCGTACGCCACTCCTTGGGCACGTATCCTGTGGTAAGGCTAAGATTAAACAGCTGCCTTATGTGCGGGTTTAGTTCCTCGTTGAGTTCGTGTAGCACACAGCCGAGGACACCATCCGGTCCCATTGATGCTGTGTTTTTAGCTTTAGAGAGAGCAGCTTTCACCTGTGCATTTGAGATGTCTGGGAGGCTACACTCCGCTGGGATAGTTATCTCTCCTTTCGAGGGGAGAGGGGGGTGAAGTTTGCACTGAACCTGTCTGCCAGTATGTTGGCAATGTCTGTGGGTTCAGTGATTTTTGTATCATTTTGGACTAATTCTGAGCATATCTGGGAGTTTCCACCCAGGTTTCTAACATAGCCGAAGAAGGCCTTATGATTGTCTTTTGAATCTATGGCAATTTTTCTCTCAAAGTTGGCCTTGGATGATTTTATGAGTGCTCGTATTTTTTTACTAATAATGATCAAGGGTGTCTTCTCTTTTATGGATTTTGCTCTATCATGTAACAGCTTTCTCCTCTTATTATAAAGTTTGTTTATGGCTGGGGTCCACCAGACTGGACGTTTGCCTTTGGTGGAAAGAGTTTTGGTTTTATTAGGGATTGCCTGATCCATGCAGTCCTGGAGGTGTTCATAGAAGGCATTTGTAAGGGCTTCCACAGCTTGGGTTGTGGTTTCCACTGGCTCAGGGGCCTTGAAGGATACCACACCAGTCTTGAGTAGTGTGAAGTTTGCTTTAGAGTTCTTCACTGTGGTCTTTTTTGTTTGGGGTGGGGGCGGGATGTGGATTTCCAGTGATATTAGTTTGTGATCTGATCTCATCAATGAGGGATATACGTCCGGTGTGGAGCAGTTTGTCCCCATGTTTGTGATGATGAGATCTAGTATATTTTCTCCTCTTGTGGGAACGGTGACTATTTGTTCCATGGCATTTGAATTTATGAACTCCAGGAACCTTTGGGCTAGAAAGTTGGGGCTTGAGTAATGTTCCCAGTCTATATTCGGGTAGTTGAAGTCACCCAATATAATGGTGTTTGGAGATACATTTATACCCTCCAGTGTCTTTAGGAAGGCTGTGTGGGGTTCCTGAGTTTGAGAGGGTGGCCTGTAGCATGCTACAAATTGTAGAGCAGTTTTGCCTATGGTTAATTGCACCTGGATGGTTTCCGATGCTTCGTGCGTTACCACCAACCTGGATGTGTGGGTATCCTTGATGAATATGGATACACCCCCTCCTTTTGTGGTGTGGTTCGGGTTTTGGGGCCGGAACGCATGATATGAGGTAAAACCTGATAGTGCTGGGGTGCTCTCAGGAGCCTTGAACCAGGTTTCAGTCACAGCACAGACATCGATGTTCTCCATACTGAGAAGGGCCTCGAGTGCGTGCATTTTGAGATTTAGACTTCTGGCATTGAGCAGCATTACCCTTGTCATGTTGTAAATTGTCTATATTTTTGGTAGACACGGTGGTGCAGCATATCTTTACACTAATTGTATACAAATATATCACAGTCTTTGCAAGTACACAGTCTTGCAAAGGTAAGGGGAAACAGCTCTTAAACTTTACAAAAAAGCACCTAAACAGGCATGTTCAAGTGTCAGCTTCCGGTGATTTCTCCTGTCCACCTGGTGAATCTGGGCATACTGGGGCAATGCGGCAACTGTCTCATGTACACAGACAATCCTCTCCTCCTACCACCCAACACTACAACCTGCGAGAGATGCACTTACATAGCCAAACTGGAAGCAAAGCTCTCTCCAGCCAAGATTGTGCTAGACAGTCAAGAGGAGAAGGTTAACACCTGCATTACACCTCAAGCAACTCACAGCCCTTCAAAACCCAGACCATCAACACCCACACATGGCAACACTAAACCCACATATGTGGAGGCCCTTAACATTAACCTGCCCAATCAACAAGGACCTTCAAAGCCGAAATGCAAACAAACACCATTCACAACCAAAGTGACATATAGCTCACAACACCAGTGTGCCACCCAACAACAGCCCCTAAGGCAAGACAATGTACCCAACACTTTAGTCATAGGTGACTCTATAGTCAGGCACACTGATGTCCCACTCACCAGGCTGAACAAGGAGAAAATTACAGTCAGCTGCCTGTCGGGTGCCAGGATCCGCCACATAATGCATGAACTCAAGTCACTCCACAACAAGTACAAATACGACTCTGTCAATGTCCATGCTGGAGTGAATGACTTGAGACGTACCTCCCTGGACTACATGAAAAGAGACATGGAAGAGCTCTTGGATCATGTGGCCCAGGCAGGTATGACCCTAGCCCTGAGTAGCATCCTGCCTTCACCCAGAATGTTACCACAGTATAAGGATTTTATTGGCTTAGCTTCTGGTATCATTCAAAGGGGATCCAGTATTTGTCTGCCTGGGATGACATGATCGACAAACCACGATGGTTTGCCAGAGATGGTCTGCACCTGTCACCCCTGGGATTCAGGTTACTGGTTAAAGCTCTTGCCACCCCTATAGTGCCTTTTTTAGGCAAGGTTCAAAGGATAAAACCACCACCGTAACAGATACAAGCATGCAAAATCTGAAGGTAATGCTACTCAATGCTAGAAGTCTAAACCTCAAAATGCACTCTCTTGAGGCATTCCTAAAAATGGAGAACATCAATATCTGTGCAGTAATTGAGACCTGGTTCAAGGCTCCAGAGAGCACCCCTGCAATACCAGGCTACAATTCTTACCACACTTTTCATCCACAAAACCAAGACTGAAACACTAAAGGTGGAGGAGTGTCCATATTCACCAAGGATATTCACACCTCCAGGCTAGGTTGCCCAACACAATGCATCTGAAATTCTCCAGGTGCAACTAACACTAGGTAAAACTGCAATCCAAATTGTAGCTTGCTACAGATCCCCACCATGCCCCAAGATTCTCACTACACCTTTCTAAACATACTGGAAAATATTAAGATACAACCAAACACCCTAATACTGGATGATTTCAACTACCCTGCCATTAACTGGGAAAACTACTCGGGTACCAACTCCTTTTCCCAACGGTTCTTGGAATTCATAAATTCCAATGCCCTAGATTAACTACTCCATTGTCCCACCAGGGGCTCCAGTATCCTAGACCTGGTCATTACCAACATGGGAGATAGATGCGCCACACCAGTGGTCACCCCCTCATTGGTCAGGTCTGACCATAAGCAAATTAACCTTGACATCCACATCCTACCCCCACCCCCCAGTAAGGAAACCTTCTTAAAAAACTTCTCCAAAGCCAACTTCATGCTACTGAAGTCAGAAGTGGCAAACTTCACAACACCCACACAGACGGGATCTGGAAGTTCGACTGCAGATTCCTACACTAAGGCACTGTACGAGCACATCCACTCATGCATGAATCGTGCCATCCCAAATAGAACCAATATGCTCTTCTCCAAAAAAAGGAAGCCAATCTAGTGGTCCCCTGCTATAAACAAACTATACAACAGAAGGAAGAAACTGTTGCAGAAAAGAGGAACATCCCAGGATGCAAAAAACTCCCTCACCAGCCTCAGTAAGAAGCTAAGATCCCTCATAAAATCCTCAAAAGTTAGTTACGAAAATAAAATTGCCAAAGATTCCAAAGACAACCACAAGGCATTCTATAGTTATGTCAAAAATCTAAATGGCAATGCTCAGATCTGCTCTGAGCTACAACAGAATGGCATTAAATATACTGATCCGAAGGATATTGCCAATATGCTGGCAGATCGATTTAGTGCCGACTTCATGCTCACCCCTTAAAGGGCCCATCTCAATACCAAAAGATTGCCAAATTCCGATAATCACGGCCACACAGGTTGAAACCGCACTCTCCAAAGCTAAGAATACAGCATCCATAGGACCAGATGACATCCAAAGGCTGTGTACTACATGAACTACAAAATGAACTGGCACCTCACCTAAGTGTCATGTTTAATCATAGCCTCACCTTAGGCTTCGTGCCCACTGAGTGGTGCACAGCTACAGTTATCCCGCTCCACAAGGGAGGATCTGCCTTGGATCCCGGGAACTACCGTCCCATTAGTCTGACAAGCCTGATCTGCAAGGGCATGGAACGTATTATCATGGAACTTATAAACAAAGACATTGGCAACATTCAAACACTGGACCCCACTCAGTTTGGGTTTGTGAAGGGCCAATCTTGTCTCCTGAATCTGATTGACTTCTTCAAATCAGTCTCCAGAGCTGTGGACAAGGGTAAGGCGGTCCACACATCCTATCTGGACCTTGCCAAGGCCTTTGACACCATCCCCCACTCTGGAATCATAGATAAACTTACTAAGCTGGGTATAAATCTCTATGTCACACGATGGGTTGCCAATTGGCTTACTGACAAAACCCAGACTATAAAAGTAGCCGACTCCAAATCCAGCTCCAGACAAGTGACAAGTGGAGTACCTCAAGGTTCAGTCCTGGGACTACTCTTGTTTGGCATCTACTTCTTTGAAGTACAGGCCAACACTAAGGGACTCTGGCTAATAAAGTTCACAGATGACTGCAAACTGGAAGCCATTATTGAATCCCCAAATGATGTTGATATTCTACAAAAGGGTCTTACAGAAACAGATGCCTGGTGCCAGAGCCATGGGCTCAAGCTTAATGCCAAGAAATGTATAGTTATCTCCTTTGGAAAAAAAACATGTACCCATGAATTACCACATAGGTGGCAGGACACTAAACATTGACAGTGTGATGAGAGACTTAGGGACACAGGTGGACAGTGGTCTCACTTTCGATAGCCACATCACCACAACAGTCAGGCAATCCTTCTATGTGGCACATCACATCACTAAGGGCTTTTCATCCAGAAAAAAGGAGGTCATTGTCCCACTGTACTCATCCCTCATTAGACCCATTATAGAGTATAATGCCCCATTTGGTATGTACCTCACAACACATCTGCAACAGCTGGAAAGGCCACAGAAATACCTTACTAAAAGAATCACAGGCCTAAAGCAGATGCCATATGCTGACCATCTAAAAAGACTCCTGCTATACTCTGTGGCATATCATCTACTCAGCGGCGATCTCTGCTTAAAATACAAGGCCATGTCAAACCCTGAGCTGTTGGTCATGCTCCACTTAAAGAAATCCCAATCCCTCAGAGCCACACGCTCCAGGGATCTAAACCTTGTCAGCACAATGAACAAAACATGCTGGAGGGATAGGTTCCTGACCCAGAAACTCCACATACTCTGGAATAGACTGCCCATATATGTCAAGCAGAGCTCCTCATTGGCCCTCTTCAAAAGAAATCCCTTAGAGTCACACGCTCCAGGAATCTAAACCTTGTCAGCACAATGAGCAAAACATGCTGGAGGGATAGGTTCCTGACCCAGAGATGATTGGATGGGAGATAGGAAATTCACACCGGGGATCATGTCAGTCACACTGCTAGACAGGGGTCCTGAGAAGTAAATATCGTGGGAAGAAATATCCAGGGAATTGTTATGGCTAGGCTTGCATAGGCCCTAGGGCCGATAGCCTAGTACCAACCTATGAACCTATGAACTCATAAGTATTGCCAGATGATTATTATGTTATGAAGTTATCCTGAGGTTCTAAAATGTGTGTGTGTTTTAATATGCATATATTCTGAAGGAGTCCTGAGATTTTGAACAAAAGTGCTTAACATAAATAAAGAGTTACTAATATTTCATGTCTTGCCTGGATTATCTTTCAATATGTTTTTAGGGTTAAAAGTACTGAGCAACCAAGTTCACAGTCTTTATCAGGCAAATTTCCAGGTGGTGAAATAGGCTGGACTTCAGAACCTCTTTCACCACCCAGAAATGAGTGGCCAGCAAGTTTGTCACTGCAGGGATCTAACAGGGCAAGTACATGGATTTCTTCTGGGATTTCTTTGCCCAGTATACTGTAAACTGAATATCCAGTAAAAGTTTGTCCTCAAGCAGACCAGTATGATGCTACCTACACTGTAACCTTTAGCCAGACCTTCTCAGTTTGTACAGCTGAAGATTAAACCATGACTTTCATACCACAAAGACTAGTTCTACATAAAGTAGGGAAAAAAGATCAAGTGAGGTTATCGGTGTCTTTGCATAGACTCTGATGCACTCCTCTGAAATAGTAGCACTACAATCCTGCAGCTGCTAGCACAAAACAAGTACAAAAGTTGTGGGGTGATCAGAACAAGGCTTCTGCACTCTACTAGACTGACCAAATGACCCTTGAGAAACATTGCTTGAGAGGAATGAGCCTGTCTGGGAACACAGTAATCCATGCCATGGCTTGAGAACCCATCTTCATTGGCATTACTGACCTCACTATGTTGCTGCACTGTCAAATTATATGTCTGAAACCCTAGGCTCCACCTTAGTAAATTGGCATTTTGATAGCTGGCCTGATGTACACATAGATCCCCCCTCAGACTTCTCCTGCCACCCACTGCAAATACTCAGCATAATGGCCTTCCTATCATGGTAAGGCTTCATCATGTTAACATGGTGCAATTTGTGCTCCTGCTTCCTGCCTTGCAGGTTTTCCATGTAGTTAAAATCACTGATCTTCCTTACCACTTCGAAGGGTCCTTCCCAAGCAGGCTACAGCTTATTGTGTCTGATGGGAATGAGCACCATAACCTATTGTCCCACAACATACTTCGGGCTCGAGCATTCCTGTTATACCAGACCTTTTTCTGCTGTCGGGGTTCTGCCAGGTTTTCCAGGGCCAAGCCCGTGAGATCCTTAAGCCTTGTTCTGAGATTTAGGACATATGTCACAACAGATTCCTTATGGGATTTACACTCACCCTCCCAATTATCACAAATCATATCCAAAGAACCCCCTTACCCTATGCCCATAGAGCAACTTGACATGATATTTGCACCTCTGTCAGTCAGTATTTCTCTCCTACCCTGCTGAAAATCTCTAACAAAGCATTTGCTACCTTCTCTGTCTCGATGGAGGGCAGAGCCACCACATTAGGGTATCTAGTAGCATAATCTATTACCACCAGGATATACTTCTTCCCTGTGAAACTTAGGGTACTCAAAGGCCCCACAATATCCATAGCTACCCTCTGAAATGGCTCCTCAGTCACAGGAAAAGGCATCAAAGAAGCTTTGATCTTGTCCCCTGCCTTGCTTACTTTTTGGCACTGCTCACAGTTCCTGCAGCACCCTGTTACATCTCTTGCAATCCCAAGCCAATAAAAGTTCTGCATAATACAGTGCTTAGTATGCTTTATGCCTATATGACCTGCAAAAGACATGTCATATGCTATGGCTAGAAGGGCCAGACAGTAGACTCTAGGGACTACCAACTGCTGTATTACCTCACACTCTAGCCCTCCTTCAGGGGTCCACTCTCTATACAGTAACCCTTTGCTCCAGTATACAGACTCCCCTTTTCCTTGAAAATCAGGTGCCTCCCTGGCTACCTCCCTCAAGCCTCTTAGTGTAGGGTCTGAGAGCTTAGTCTGTCTTAACTCTATCTTTGTGACCCTTCCCAGCTCCCCTTCTACAGGAAGTCTGGTATCCTCTAAGAGCAGTCCCTCATTGTCAGCCTGGGTACTACCACTCTCCTCTGCCCTTGCAGTTACTCTGTCCAAGGGAACATTAGTACCTACTAGCAGCAGTGGCTCACCTTCAGACTCATTGCTACAGGATAGCCCCCTCCCTGAAATAGCCACTTCACCCACCCTGGCTTCAGGTGTGGGGTCTGTCTGGGTCTCCCCCAGGCTACAAGCCTGATGTGCCTATCTCCAAACCTGACTGTCTGTAACTGCATGTACACAAGGTACTACATTATCAAAATCATTTCTTATCAGGACATCTGCAGGGATATCCTCAAACATACCTACTTGCTTGCTCCCTCTTCTACCATCCCAGTCAAGGTGAACCCTGGCCAAAGGCATTTGAAATGGGGTCCCTCCTAAAGCTCTGGCTGGAGTGGACTGCCCAAGCAAGTAGTGCTCCTCTTTAACCACTGCAGGCTTTGCAATGGTTATGTCAGAAGCGGTGTCTCTCTTAGCAGTGGCCTGTTTTCCATCCACTAACGCAGGATATAAACTCCCGTGATAGTCTGTTACTCCTGTAGTCTCCAGACAACTTGCCACTGACATTCTGTTATTCCTACCTGCTGGTGTCCCCATCTTTTGTTCCCCACCTTGTTTCTGTGGACATCTGTATGCTACATGGCCCCAATGGTTACATTTAAAACATCAAGACCTTGATCCTGGCCGTTTACCTGGACTAGTGGCTTCCCCTGTTACTAATGGACTCTGTTTTGGTGGTTTAGGCTGTTGACCATGGGTTCCCCTATATCCATATGCAGAACTGGGTATCCACTTGTTGTCTACTGCTGCCCTGCTTGCTAAGTAGAGATACCCTTTTTTCCCCAGCTCATCTGCAGAGTTACACTCCTGGTCTGCACAACCAGATTCTCATGTCCTCAGGCAAAGTGATAAGGGCTTGTTCCCTGACCAAAAGGACTGCCAGCCTTTCAAAAGTGGTTACCTGACATGCACTCTCCCACCTATGAAAATAAGTGCTTAACTCATCAATATAATTACATACACTTTCATCTGCCTTGCGTCTATGCTCATGAAAATTTTTTCTGTAAGCTTCAGCTGTTAACTTAAAACATTCCAATAAACATTGTTTTACTTTATCATAGTTTAAACAATCTGTATTAGACAATTTAGACATTGATCCTGGCTGTGTACCTGGACTAGTGGCTTCCCCTGTTACTAGAGGACTCTGTTGTGGTGGTTTAGGCTGTTGACATGGGTTCCCTTATATCCATATGCAGAACTGGGTATCCCCTTCTTGTCCACTGCTGCCCTGCTTGCTAAGTAGAGATACCCTTTTTTCCCCAGCTCATCTGCAGTGTTGCACTCCTGGTCTGCCAACCAGATTCTCATGTCCTCAGGCAAAGTGATAAGGGCTTGTTCCCTGACCAAAAGGTCTGTCAGCCTTTCAAAAATGGTTACCTGACACCCACTCTCCCACCTATGAAAATAAGTGCTTAACGCATCAATATAATCACATACACTTTCATCTGCATTGCGTCTATGCTCATGAACATTTTTTCTGTAAGCTTCAGGTATTAACTTAAAACATTCCAATAAACATTGTTTTACTTTATCATAGTTTAAACAATCTGTATCAGACAATTTAGAAACAGCAGTTACAGCTTTACCATGAAGTAAGGGGGTCAGGAACTGTACCCAGAGCCATTGTTCAGCAGTATACTGTTACATACTCTTTCAAATATATGAATAAAATATACTGACCTTTATTGCTTCTGGGGTTTGGTTATTCTCTTGCCCATTATCTCCATATCTTTATGACCATCTCCCTCTCATGTTGACACTGTTTCTCATTTTCTTCAGCCTCCAAATGCCACAGACTCTCTGCTGATTCTAATTCTATCTGTTTCTCATTTTCTTCAGCCTCCAAATGCTGCAGTCTCTCTGCTGCTTCTAATTCCAAATGATTGGCCTCCAGTTCAAGTCTCTTTAACTCCAGACAGATGTTTATGTCCTCTGAGGAAAAGCTGAACTGTCCGGTTTCTGAAGGCTGCAAATACCCATCACCAGTCTGGTTGTCTTCCTGGTTGCTGGTCTGAGCTACGACTAAGGCTGAAATAATTTTCTTAGGTTGGCTTCACACATCTTGGCCAACTGGTTCTTCATCAACTTGCCATGCTGACATCTTTGCCTGCTTTCCCTGACTAAGCTAAACTAACAATAAATAATGAAATAAATAAAACTGTTGTGAAAAGGAAACTCAGTATGTTTACCTTGGGGCAGCTGAGAGTACATGTACCTTCAGTGACAACTGCTTACAGGCTACAGAAGTTCAACTAATAGCCACACCACTGCTCACCAATATGTGACATCCCTCCTCTGGGCCAATAATCAAGGACTCCCAATCCCCACCACAGACACTAGTGAGGGATGTTCGCTATCAACAAAAATGGATGCACATAGTATTTTCAGATGCAGCTCTCTCTACCAAGCACAATTTTCCTTAAGAGCACAAAGGTAACACACTCAGTCCGAGGGCTGGGTTTCCCTCTCTCTCTCTTTCTTTCTCTCTCTCTCTTTCTCCAGGCCCCAATAAGACTCCCCTCTGCCACAGCCGTAGAGTTGACTCCTCAGCTGAGTGTTCCATGCTGGCAAAAAATTACCAGCTATGCCCAGACTATAAGGTAGTTTCACCATCACCAGAACACTCCAAAGCCAGCTACTCTAAGGCTCTTACAAGGGTACTCAATTACACTGAGTGAAATTAACACTAATACAAATGGTAATGGTTGATGAATGCAGTAAGGCTTTCAGGAGCGGCCACAGTGTCACCAAATAAATATAAGCACTCTCAAAGTTTAAAATATTTGCTTAAAGACCAGCTACAATGGCAAGTTTAAATACATTTGATAATAAGTAATAAACAAACATGAAAATACTAAATATCTATTTACAATAAACACCAGAGTTTCAGTTACAGGAAATATTAAAAATAATACAGATGGAAAGGTTCACACAGATATAGAAAAACATTACTTAACTAATCTCACTATATTTTCCTGACTGATTTAAAGAATTGCCATTCCCTGGTTACTTACTAAAGCAAGGCAAGATGAAGTGGTTGAGTGATCCTTCTTTGTCAGGTATCAAAAACAGACTGTTCTGAGACTTCCGTCTCATCTAGTTTTAAAACATCATTTCAGTGCTGGATTACAGAATGACATCACATACAGCTAGTCATCTGAGTCTGGTTTCCTCACTACCCATTTTGCTAGAAACTGAACCAGAATTTAGCACATATGTGTTACCATACACATAGATAGAGCTTTGCTGAGATATGTTATAGCATCTGGAAGCTATAAAACCATTTCAAAACTTCCACCCTTCCAGGGTAGCAATTAGTTCACCCCTAAGGACAATACAGTAGGATTTATATTCCTGGTTTTCACAGACATTTCATCTCTGCAATCAGAATTGCAAGATACAATCTTTATGGTCTAAGCCAGGTAATTCAAAATTCAGACTATTTTAAAGTTAGCTGGACTGAGATTAACCTCTTCTCGTCCAGCATCCTCTGTTACATTATATTCATTTCAACAGTTACAATACAGTCTAACATACAGGTGTACTTCTTTTCTGTGCAGCAAGACCCACTGTTGCTACATTTTTAACACAAGCAGCTTTGCAAATATATTTTCAACACAGCATCTGTACAAATCAGTTTGATATACAAATGACACATAATTATTTACAAAACTCCAGCTAGCTATGTTGGCATATGTTACACATCAACTGCCCTACTTCTCCTGGCAGAGCTGGCAATATTTCACATAATCACAAGTAGCCATAACAGAAAAACAATAGAGCTTATGAAGAATACAAGCAAAAAAAAACAACACTGAAACTTTTATTCCTCACTGGAACTTGCAAATTATCTTAAACAGGTATTCAAGTAAATAATAGCTATGAAAAAGACTTACATAATTACATCCATGTCTTTTTCAAACACACTTTCAAATTGTTTAACATTGGCAGGCATTTACATCTAAGGTATTTTAGGGCCACATTAGGAAAGTTATTCCAGTGAGCAATAAGACATTTTATCAGTGAAATGAACCAATAAATATGATTTGACTGTCTCAAATTAATTTCTTATTAATTTATTTTGATGTAAAATTATAGAGTAGCACATTGCTATGACATCTTGCCTCTGATGAGCGTTAACTGGATTAGCCTGATCAGACAGTTCCACAACTTTTGCAGTACATCTGTATTATTGCAGAGCTTCATTTCCATGTTGCAGGATCATCAGGAAAGCAAGGAAAGTAAGAGGCTTTCTTAGATGGCCTAATATAATGTTATATATGACATTAAAATGAATGTAAAAGAGCTTAAATGAAATTAAGTTCACGGAAGCGTTTCCTACATTGTGCCACAACAGGGACATTTCACAGTGAGAGATGATACTTGGCCGAAAATATAGTAATGACATTCAGAAATATAGCATCCATATTTGCAGATAACAGAAAAGATGTGGATGAGTGTTTATTTGACAACAATGTCTGCTTAAGCAATTAGAAGCATTTGATATTATCAACAACTGAAATAGCCAGAAATGTCAGTTTGATTACAGACCAGATAATGTCTACTATGACAGTGTATTCCTTCGAGAAATTATATGCCTCACATAGATGCTCTATTACACAGTTATGTCGTTGGACAGTTAATCCTCTGCTGTCCTTGACTGGCTAGACCTTTAATATGACAGTTTCCTTTGTGCTACCCAACTGCGTGCTCCCTCCAATACAACTGTCTAGTTGACTTTTAAAAATGCTCAAGGTTTCTGATTCCCTAATCCTTAGGGGTAGAATGTTTCACAATATTGGCATACTTTGGTTAATAAAACCATCTCTCTCTTTTTTTAGTTCTATTTATTTTTGTTCTGAACAAAATCCCCCTCCCCCTTTCTCATTCCTAAAGGTTGATATTTTAATGACCAACATAGATATTTCCTTAATACTTCCTCTCTAGATGCCCTGAATGGTATGCACAATTTGCCCTTTACTAACCCATAAATGATGCTACAAAGACTGTAAAGATTTAAGTATTTTAATATTTCTTCATAATTTACATTTTTCATAAATGCATTTAGTATGTCTCCTTTATATTTATTCAGTAGTTACAATAGCTGCCACAAATAAAGTGCAAAAGGTTAAATTATACTCAATAATTGGCCTAATTAATGTTATAAATAATGCCTTTAAGACCTTTGTGCCCCTCAAATCCACTGTACCAAAGATTAATCTAGTTTTTCTTTTGTCTCTAACCTTAATGTCTTGTATATATAATGTGATAGAGTATTACCAATGATTGTCCCATGATTAGGCCTAATCTGTTTTACCACTTCAAGTTCTTGACCACCCATTTCTAACCTCAGTTCCTTGTGGTGTCCAAACTGCAAAGTTCTGGTTACCCATAAATATTTTTTAAGTATAACTTTAACTCATTCCCTCCAGTACAGCTATTTTGAGTGTGTACTTTTAACTCCCAATGGGTGTGGCTTGAGCCTTTAAAAAATTAAGTTATCAACCTACAGTTCAAACAAATATTCATATCTCCGGAAAATAAATATTACTAGAAAAAAAGAAGTTATGTACTCATCATAACGTTCCATGTGAGTTGTCTCTCTCATCTTCATTCTATACTGATGTGTTCGGAACTGATCCTTGGTTCTGATTCGGCTGCTTACTAAAGCTCGAGGTCTCGAACTAGCTCATGGCTCCATCCCTATCCCATGATGCAACAGTGCCTACCTCTACACTTCTACAGTTAAATCATAGTAAGTTAACGAATAGTACATCCAGATTATTGTGCTCCCTAGTGGCTTTTACCACCACTGGTTGAGAAAAGTTTTGTTCATACATTATAGCTATGAAAGAAGATTTATTTTGTGACTTACATACTTTTTCAATTAATACTTGCAAAATTGAAGTCACCAAAAATTAAAAATCAGCTTCTCATCTAAGAATGTCTTTAATGTTTACACAAAAGTAATCTGTGCCATTAAATTAGTATTTGGTTTTCTGAAGACTAACACAATTTTAATTTCTCCCCATTGGGTAATGTTTTTTAATGCAACACTAAAGATTTCCTCTTCTTCATTTTGTTGTCTACAAAACTATTTACGGATGTATGAACACCCCCTTGTGATCTTTCATTACAAATTCATTATTATTGCAATCTGGGAATAATAGACCAGTGTAATCCCAAGCTTCAGAGATAGCAATTATTTCAAAAAGAAGATATGTACTCACCATAACTTTCCATCTGTGTTGTCCATTTTCATTTATCCTTGATGTATGAGTATGGTTCTGATATTGGAACTTTCTTGGCTATTACTATAGCTCGTGCAGGCCAAAAAACTCTTGAGCTTCACCTCTACCATAATCCTTCTCTCCAACTACCTCAGATCAATTTTGCAGAACAGATATAAAAGTAATAGATAGGGAAGCCTCAATGGAAACCATATTTGCTATGCTTTAACGATCAGAATAACTTAAAGGCGCATTATCTATTACACCAAAAAGTCTTCAAAGGCTGGGAGAAGGAGGGAGGGGAGTAAAGGATAAATGAAAATGGACAACACAGATGGAACATTATGGTGAGTACATAACTTCTTTATCTGATGTTGTCAAGTTTCATTTTATCTTTAACATATGGGACAGAATCCCCACCTAGCTTAGACCTTGGGAGGACTCACAGAAGGACATTCCTGAGCACCAGTGAACCAAACGATGCTCTTCCCATAGAGACCAAATCCAATTTGCAATAAGTAATAAAGGTATGGGGAAAAGCTGAAGTAGCTGCTGCCGATATATTATCCATTGAAGCTCTAGATTGGAAAACTGCTGAGGTGGCTACAGGTCTTGTAGAATATCCCTTAACAGGACTAGGCAAGGCAATTTTCTTCTTGTCATAGATAAAGGAAATAAATCCTTCATCCATTTGGCTAAGGTCAACTTGCTGACTGGTTTACTAAACCTATCACTTGAAAATTAAACAAATAGTTGGTCAGATTTTCTCAAGTCTTTCACCATGTGAAAGAAAAAGAGTAATTGTTTGTGAACATCTAGCAAATGCAGACAGTATTCACCTCTGTTTGAAAAGCTTGGAAAGAATAACAGCAAATTAACGGTCTGATTGATATTAGACTCTGACACTACGTTAGTTAGAAAAGTGGAATTTGCTCGTAAGGAACTCTGTCTTTGTGAAAAATCAGATAAAGGAGTCTTCAGGATAAGGCCTGAATTTCTGAAATTCTTCTGGCAGAGGTGAATGCCACCAAAAATAATGTTTTCCATGACAAATACTTTAGATCACAGTCTGCAGATGGTTCGAAGGGGGAATATACAATGGTTTGCAACATTAGGTTTCGTTCCCAAGGTGGGGTAGGATTTTTGAAAGGAGGTTTCAGTAAAATTGTCCCTTTTAAAAATGACTTACAAAGTCCATGAAAAGCCAAGAGACGTTCTTCCAAACCATCAAAGAAATCTGAAATTGCTGCTAGTTGTATTCTGATGGCAGACTGGAAAGCTTCTGCATTGAAAAGAGAGGCTAAAAAAATCTAAAATAGTATCGATAGAAGTGGAATAAGGGTTAATATCCCATTCATGAGCCCAAAATGTAAATTTCTTTCATTTACAAGTATATAGTTTATGGGTGGAAGGCTTATCAGAAGCAAGGAGAATTTGGTGTACCATGGAAGAAAGGTTAAGTCATCTGGCAACTAATGGAACTGGAGGAACCATGCTGTCAGCTTGAGGTTCAGAATGTCTGGATGAATTATTCTGTCTGGATGGGACAGAAGAACTGGAGCTAGGTCTAGAGTCCAAGGTAATTGAATCAGATGAGGCCAAAGAAAAGGGAACCATATCTGTCAAGGCCAAAAGGAAGCAATGAGGATTACTTGCTCTTCAACTTGAGTGCTTTCTGAAAGAATTTTGGTATTAGAGGTATCAAGCAAAAGGCATTAGGAGTCTGGGAGGCCAAGTGTGAAGAAGAGCATCTCTTGGTGACTTCCCTGGAGGGGGAATCAGGGCAAAGTAGTTACTGCACTTTTTGTTTAAAGAGAGAGGAAAATAGGTCACAACAAGTCTGGTCCCATTGATGGAAAATCTTTTCTGTCACTTTTGGCTAGAGAGACCACTCGTGAGGCTGGAGAATACATCTACTCAGTTTGTCTGCTATCACAATGGAACTCCCCAGAATGTGCATTGCTATCAGAAAGCAGCTGGAAGAGATCATCCACTGCCACACTCTTGAGTGCTTCTTGACAAAAGGTGTAAGAATTGGTTCCTCCCTGTTTGTTGATGTACCAAACCACTGACATATTGTCTGTTTGAACTGTAATTGTTCCCACGTTAAGAGCTGTTTGAAAGGCTTGCAATGTTAAGAGCACCACTCTTAGTTCAAGAACATTGATATGCAAGTTAGCTTCTAAGGGGGCCAAGTTCCTTGGACAGTCTTGCTCAGAAAATGCCCCCCACTCCATCTGAGATGGTCTGTGGTCACTATGGCCTTGGGTTCTGGAAGGATGAAGGGGCGGCCCAGGAGAATTTCTTTGGCGTGAATACACCAGGCTCGATCCTTTCTACAATGATTGGTGAGCAGAATCTGGTCCAACATGGGTTGGTATAGCATAGATCATTGTGATGCCAGGCAGCTATAGTAGAATTCTCATGTGATATCTGGCCAGTGGAATTAAAATTATTGTTGCTGCCATAGAATCTAGAGCCTTTAAAATTTGTCAAGGGGGTACCTTCTTGCTGTGGACTTTTATGAACCTGTGTTGATTTATTGAAGTCTCACTGGAGGAAGGGATGCTACTGTTGTTGTTGTATTCAGCACTGCCTCTATAAACTCTAAACCCTGAGTTGGAGTCAGTTGAGATTTTTTGTGATTTACAGTTATTCCAAAATATGCACAGGTCTTGAGAATGTAATCTCTTGCCTCCACCAACAGATGCCTGGTCGAAGAAGTAATGAGCCAGTCATCCAGGTACAGAAATACCCAGAATCCTTGCAGTCTCAAATGAGCTGCTACTACTGCCATATATATGGTGAACACACTGGGGGCTGTGGTGAGATCAAAGGTTAGCATCATAAATTGGTAATGACTGGCTCTCAGCCAGAAGTGGAGGAATTTTCTGGAGCTCTTATCCATTTTTATGTGGTAATACATGTAGAACAGAGTGTGTGTTGTGACTTTAAGAAGCATTTCAAATTGAGGGCATGTGTGTATATATGGAGAGCACGTGCAGGCAGTAGTGCCATTTTGAGGGAACAGCCAGAGTGTTAGCATGTATGAGTGCAGTAGTCAGTCTGTTTATAAGTTTATTTAAGTTTATGTTATTGAGCTTCTAACCTGATGTGATTGTATGTAATAAAGTTGCTTGAGCCAAACCCACAACTGTTCATCTGCTTTATCCTGACTGGATGAGCACATGGTGCCAGAAGTGGGATGTTTGAATGACATGGTGTTGAAGTAGCATACCTGAATGACATGGTACCAGGAGTGGGGTATCTGAACGACATGGTGTTAGAAATTTCATCCCAACCTGCTCAAATGATTAAGAAAGGTCAGAAATGAATTTCAGGTAACAAAAAACTCACATAAATGATATATTCCATAAAGAAAGTGATACGAAGCATTTGCAAAACTCAAAATGCACTATTAATTAAACAAAAAGCACAAAGTACATTATTAATCAAATGAAAAGCACAAAACGTATTATTGATTAAATGAAATGTTTGAAACCACAATATTTGATAAAATTATTTGAAATACTTATGAGAGCATTCAGAACTACTTCTAATTGGCATAACGAGCATGTTAAAAGTAAAACGAGCACAAGAAAAGTATAATGAGCATGATAAAGTCAAACGAGCATAATGAATACAGTAAAAGGGCAAAATCAGCATGGAAAAGCAAAGCAACTACATTATTTGTAGAGGACCACTTTTTTGATATATGCTGCTATTTTGCATTGACTAAAGGTATTCAAAGTATAACTAGCTTTTTTCGAAGTATCTCAGAGTGTGTAAAGTGTTTGCAGTGTGTGCTTTATTATGGTACAATTATTTTGAAGAGTTTGCTGTGTGCAAAGTACAGTTATTTTACAAAGTCCAGTCATTTCAAAGTGTTTCTTACACTGTACAGAGTTATTTCACAAAATATAGCCATTTCAAGAAATTTCTTGTGCTGTGTACAGTTCATTCACAAAGTGCAGTCATTTTGAAGTGTTTCCTACACACTGATAAGGGTAGTTTCACAAAGTACGTGTTTCCAAAGTGTTCTTGAGCTACAGGAACTTATTTCACAAAGTCCAGTTATTTTGGAGTCTACTGTGCTGTTGAGCATAATTACAAGTTTCTGGCATAAATTTCTGATGTATATGTGTGTATGCTTGTATATAACTCGAAGGGTCTTTATTACTGTGTGTTGGCATGGCAGAGGTATTTTGCAGACCCAGTCCACTTGTGTTTGATCATAATATTGCAGAGAACTGGAGAGTATTTGAGCAGGAATACGATATTTTCATACAAGCAGCTTTTTTTCTGATAAAGATGCATGTATGAGGGCATTTATTCTGCTTAATCTAGCAGGGTCAGAAGCCACTGAAAGAGAGAATTCATTTGTGTATGCACCAGCAGTATATGCAGGAGAAGGGGAAAACTGTCATACTGTTGTACAAGATGAATCAAGGGAGGACCCCGAGTGCTTGAAGCATAAATTTAGAGAAATGTGTAAGCCCCACACAAAATGCTACATTGGAGAGGTACTTATTTTATATAAGAGACCAAAAGCCAGGAGGATCTTTTGCAGCAGAAACAAAGCTAAAATGTACGAATTTAGTGATTTGAAAGATGAGTTGATAAAGGACAGGCTTGTGTGTGGTGTTAATAGTGCTGCAGTGAGAAAGAGTTTATTTTGAGACAGTGATTTAATGTTGAGCAAAGGTATAGAGATTTGTCAAATACACGAGCTTATAGCAGAAAGGCACACAAACATGTATGCAAGTGATAAGAGCATGGTTTCAGCAGCCTCTAGGGCAAATGTAGGCAACATGCAGCACATGGCTAATAGAAACAGACCTAAGCACATAGCAGCTGCAGCCCTTGCGAGATTTCCAGGGACAGCCCGTACCTTTCCATCAGGTTCTAGGACTAGCTCAGTAAAACGGATATGATCTGTGCAGCATAAGGGTGAGTCAGCAAAACCCAAGTCAAGTCTCAGTATTAACTGTCATAATTCTGGTGGCAATCATGAGTCTAAAACAGAAAAGTGCTTAGCATTTGGTTAGCAATGCCACAAGTGTAAAAAAAGGAACCAATTTCAAAAGCTTTGTAAATCAAGCAATCCTCATTCATTTATTAAGAAAGGTCACTCAAAAAAGCAAGTTGATTACACAGTAAGCAGCAACTCTACTTTCTATGTAGATGGTGTATCAGTGGTTGGTGAAAAGGTTAATGCAGTAGATTTGTCGGCAAAAAATTAAGTGTTTTGTACTGTCCTGATTAATGGTAAACCCACGGAGCTCAAAGTGGACACTGGTTCAAAGTGTAATGTTATGTCAGCAGAAACATTTGCTAGAGTAAGTGTTGGTGAACAATTTAAATTGGCCAATTGTACAAAATTTGTTGCTTATGGAGGTGAAGATATTCAAAGCGAAGGCTCAGTAGTTCTTTCATGCTATTCAGCTGGGAACAGTTACAGCTTGCAATTTTATGTAGTCAAAAGACCTGTACAGTCATTATTAGGTCTCAGAGACAGTTTGAAAATGAAACTGCTTTCTTTTACCAAAGAAGTCCATCATGTAAGCACATGTCTTCATTCCAGTTTCACTGATGCTATTTTCACAGTGTATGCTAATGTTTTTGAAGACAAGCTAGGCAGACTTCCACTTGTGCACTCCATAAAATTAGACCCAGAGGTCAATCCAGTGGTCATACCAGTAAAAAAAAGTTCTGATAGCTATGCAGGACAAAGTCAAAGTCCAGTTAGATAAAATGGTGCAGCAAGGTGTGATTTGTCCACTTACAGAACCAACTGAATGGGTGTCTTCCATGGTAGTCACTTATAAGAAAAGCTCAGATGAAATCAGAATATGTATTGACCCAAGAGACTTAAAGAAAGCATTAAAGAGGCCCCACCATCCTATGCGTACAGTCAAGGAAGTTGCTACCCTCATGCCAAATGCAACAGTTTTTTCTGTCTTAAACGCAAAGAGTTAATTTTGGCAAGAAATGCTTGATCGCAAATCTTCACTACTGACTACATTCAGCATACTATTTGGTAGATACAGATTTCTCAGAATGCCTTTTGGAATAAATTCTGCCAGTGAAGTCTTTCAGCGTGCAATAAAGCAAATTTTTTCAGGCTATTTGTGTGCTATAATAATGGATGATATACTAACTGGAGGCAATGGTGAAGCAGAGCATGACAGAAACCTCAAGAAAGTTCTGGAAAGAGCACATGAAGTGAATCTAAAGCTTAATCCTCTGGAATGTAAATTCAGGCTACCAGAAGTTACTTATGTTGGTCATTTATTTATAAGTTCAGGCTTATGACCAGATCCTTCCAAACAGCCATTCTTGAGATGCCAGCTCCAGATAATATCCAAGCCTTACAGCATTTTCTTGGTATGGCTAACTATTTGGACAAGTGTATAACTGATGGGCAAAAATGTTCCCTGGTCATGGTTGGAACAACACCAGAGAGCATTTGATAACCTGAAACAGAAAATTGCTAGTCCACCATTAAGATACTATGATGTCCACAAACCAGTAATTCTTTCCTGTGATGCTTCAAGGTTCGGTCTTGGTGCAGTTATTGTTCAGAAGGGCAGACCAGTAGCCTATGTGTCTAGAACTCTTACCCAAACTGAGAAGCATTACGTTTGGATTAAGAAGGAACTCTTTTGGCAATTGTGCTCACATGTTTGAAGTTCCATGATTATATTTATGGACGAGCTATCCAGATTGAGAATGATCATCAACCTCTAGTCAGTATTTTAAAGATGCCTATGCATACAGCTCCAGCAAGACTACAAAGAATGATGCTCACATTACAAAAGTACTACTTCAAAATGGTCTATACAAAAGGCAAACTTCTTTATCTGGCTGATACTTTATCCAGATCACCCAGAAATACTACAGCAAAGTTTGATGCAGAGAATTTTGACTTCGATGTCATAGAAATGTGTAATTTTTCTACCACAAGACTTGATGAGATACGAGATCGTACAAAGACTGATCCAATTTTGCAAAAGTTCAACCACTTCATCAATGTTGGATGGCCATCAAAGCAATCTTGCATACCAACAGAAGTGCAACCTTATTTTATTACAGAGATGAGATGTTGATGGAAGATGGTATAATTTTCAAAGGTCCTAAAGTTATTGTTCCTACTTTCTTACATGAGTACATCCAGATTTTGCATCATGGCTACCCAGGTTCTGAAGCTACCAAAGGAAAGGTGAGAGGACTAGTATTTTGGCCTTCTCTGTCAAAAGATATCAATAAAGTATTTTCATCTTGCTCAGTACGGTACAGTACTAAACAACATTTGCAAAAAGAGCCACTTCAGCTAAGTCAGATTCCTGAACTACCTTGGTCAACAGTAGCCACTGACATATTCCGGTGGAACTGTCAACATTACTTTGTGTCGGTAGAGTCTTATTTGAACTGGTTCAAGATTTATCTGCTACTTAATCTAATGTCCAGTACTGTCATTACTAAGTTGAATGCCATTTCTCAGTCCATGGTAGCCCACACAAAGTTATTTCTGACAACGGTGCCCAGTTTACCAGTCAGCTATTTCAGAAATTTGCAAAAGAGTGGGACTTTATCCATGTTACCAGTAGTCCTGAGTACCCACAATCAAATGGCTTAGCTGAACGTGCAGTACAAAGTGCAAAGCAATTACTAGAGAGGTCAAAACATGACAATACCGATGTTTCTTGAATTTGCTTAATCTCAGAAATATACCCTATGACAATTTACTTGGCTCACCTGCTCAGAGACTTCTGTCTAGGCAAACCAGAACAACCTTGCCTATGAATTCCAGTTTGTTGGTGCATAATGCTAAAAACAAGAGAGCAATCAAAGACAGATATTCAAAAAGTGTTCACTTCAGAAGTCCAACAGTGATAAAATGAGCAGATTTCTTTGTGCATTGAAAGGAGTGATAGTGAGGATGCAAACGGCAAAACGTTTTGATCAAATTGGTCACGTGAGAGGTATATGTGCCAAGCCAAGATCTTACTTAGTAGAATATAAGGGCATAGAATACAGAATAAATCACAGGCATCTTCTTCCAGTGTCTGAACTGATATCACAGCATCGTACCTGTGATACAGACTCTAGATCTCAGTGCAATCCAATGTTCCTGTTGAAGGACATGTCTCAGTACCTATTCCTGTTCCTGATGATGTCCCAGATGTCCTTGAAGTTGAACATTCATTAAGGACAGTCCCTGTTGTTAAACCCAGTCCTAATCTTTATGTCACACCATCAGGTCAAATTTCCAGACCTAGTATAAAATACACAGCAACCTGCACATGACTGTTTCATTTGTAATTAGTTCTGTATAGCTGCATGTCAAAGGAGTATTTCTGTACAGTTGCATGTCACTGATTGTTGTCATTATTACTGTGCATGACTTATTCCTCAAACAGGAAGGATTTAGAACAGAGGGTGTGTTGTGACTTTAAGAAGCATTTCAAAGTGAGGGCACGTGTGTATAAATATAGAGCACATGCAGGCAGCAGTGCCATTTTGAGTGAATAGCCAGAGTGTTAACATGTAAGAGTGCAGTGGTCAGTCTATTTATAAATTTATTTAAGTTACTAAGCCTCAATCCTGATGTGTTTGTATGTAATAAAGCTTCTTGAACCAAACCCACAAATGTTCGTCTGTTTTATCCTGACTGGACGAGCGACAGTATGCATCCTGAAGATCTACGGAGCACATTCAGGCATCCTTTTCCAAAAATGGAAGAATTGACTGTACTGTGACCATCCAGAATTTTGTTTGTTAAACTGATTTGTGCAACACACTGAGATCCAAGATTAGGCTTCAGTTCCCTGTCTTTTTTTGGCATTCAAAAGAATCTTGAGTAAACTCTGGATCCTCTCTGGTCTGGTTGGACTTCTTGGATGACTCTTTTCTCTAGCAGTTTTTGTATTTCTAGAATTGCCGGTTCCCTCCAATTAGGTGGAATATCAGGGAGATTTTGCATACAGGTGGATGAAGGGAAAAGGGTGTGGTATAATCTCTGGAAATAAATCCATTGCACCCAAGAATCCATTGTTATATTTAGCCATGCATTTTGGTGCAAGGATAAGCATCTCCTGACTTCCTCCAGAGGAAGACAATCAGGCCACCTTTCAGGAATGCAGAAAAGGCTTACCTGGGAAGGAGTCCCGGAGGCCCTGGTTCTGTGGACCACCTCTGCCACATGGATGGTATCTTTCATTGTATTTCCGCGCTCTGCCCTGGGAGAACTGGCACCACATGTGTCCTGGAAAGGCCCTTGGGATTTTTTGAACCACATCTTTCCACTAGCCTTCTGATTCCTGGAAAAGGATCTTTGGGGGATGGAAAATCATACGTCAACAGCATTAAGGGTCTTACCATCTTTCTCACACCTGGATAATGTCTCCCTAACTTTTAGACCAAACCGAGATGATCCGTCAAAAGCAGCATTGATGAATGAAGACTAAAATGGCTCTGCAAAGTCACATTGATGCATCTATGTGTGTCTCCTTATGGCTACACCTGAACCCACCACTCTGGTGGTCCCTTCAGCTGCATGTGCAATAAGCCTCATAGACAAATTTGATACAGACTACATGGTTGCCAACTGGGAAGCAACTTTTTCTTGGACTCCTTCAGTAACAGCTCCTGCCAAGGTATCCAACAACTTCTTAATCAGATCTCTTTGAAGTCTGGTACAGGATATCCAAAGACCTTAAGGCAAAGGTTGATGAAGCATAAACCCACTTCTCAAACCTATCCATCACCCAACATTCTTGTTTGGTGGATGGATAGATGAACTCTCCTCAGCAAGTTCCTTTTTCGTGGAAGCCACTATGACCATGGCATCTGCCACTAAACCTTTAGCCCAGAATTGTTTATCCTCAGGTGCAGATAAAATTTTGTCCAGTCTCTTGGGTATAGGTTCAATGGTGTCTGGTGCCTTCTACACTGACTGAGAAATCGATTGAATGAGTTCATCAGCTGGTGGGATCACCCAATAGGTAGAAAGGTGAGTAATGAGACCCTGCAGGTACACTGATTTTTCCAAGGAGGATTTTGGGACTTCCAGTCAGCCCTCTGTTTCAAAATTTCTAGGATGTCTCCAAAGGAGACATCATCAGGGGGTGACCTGGGTGACCCCTCCCCTTCATCAAAATCAGTGTCTTCCATGACCAATTCCTGTGGAGAATCTAAGTGTTTCCTCTTGCACTTTTTCTTCTGAGGGAGCTACTCAGGGGAGAGTCTGGGGAGTTATCAGAAGATGACAGAAGTTGTATCTGAGATTCCTGAGGTTTTGATACTCACTGCCTCAGTGGAGACACAGGTCAAATAACTGGGTGCGAAGAAGGTATCTGCTCCATGGAGGAAGGGACTGACTGAGTCACTGCAATAGACAAGGCCCTCTCCATTTCCTCGAAGGCTGGCTCTCCCAAAGAGGGAACAGAGCCTGTAACTGAGATAGACTGCCTCAGAACTGTGGTCACTCCTCGCTCCGATGAGACAGCCTCCAGAAGCTAGAGCCAAACTGAGCCATGCTGATGCTCCAAGGTGCAGGGAAGGCTCCAAAAAGTTGGAGTCAACTCCTGCCCCTCAGAGCCAACAGGGCAGATATGGTCCCAGGAGGTCTCTTGATTGGAAAGAACTGAAGAACTCAGGGTAATAACCAGTTACAGGGTGAGAGAGATCTCTGGAACCAATACAATTAGTGCCAGATGACTCAGAGCTGTGAACTCTGATACCACTGAAGAGGTCAGAGGAGGAGTAGTTAAAGGGGTGAATGAAGGTTCGGCTCCTGAACCCATAAAAGCCAGAGCCAAAGGGGGTCTTGTAAAATCTCTCACCCACAAAATTTTATTCATCAGTCTCTCCACATCGACTTCTGTAAAACTTTTGGTGGAACGGACTGACATTAGAGAAGGTGATCTTAGCCTTTGTAGGAAAACTTTCAGTAACTTACCCATGAAAGGATCAACAGACGGGGAGTAACTAATTCTGGGTAAAACCTCTTTTTCTACATTATCTGCAGTCTTTGCTGATGTAGTCGGCATCGCTGAAGAGCCAGGTAGAAAAATTTCTTGTGCTGAAGCCTTCAGTGTCAATGCTTTTGAAGCAGGAATAGTAGTCAGTGCCAGAGACTTTCCCAGTACCAAAGTCTTAGAACCAGAGACCATTGATGCTGAGAAACTTTTAGGAACTGAGGATCTAGGTTTCTTTGGAGTCGGTGCTGAGGGAGACATTGGTAGTGACAAATGTCTCTTTTTGCCCTTCTCCAAACAGGAAGATATAAAAAGGGGAAGAAATATCCATTTTACTCTTTTCCTGAGCAGATATAGCCTCTCCAAAGGTGGAAAGAATCAAACCTTTCAAGATGAACTTGTTTTTTCTTTCAACAACAGCCATATGACTAAAGCCATGGCATATTATGCTACAATTTTCCTGTAAATGTACAGGACCCAAACAATACACACACAAGTGTAAATTCCAAACAGGGATCTTATGGCCAAACTTCTGGCATTTTTTGAAGCCTGAAGGAGCCTTAATCTTCTAAGCCATAATAAAGAAACACACACCACACTCACAGTAAAGGAGAATATATAATACATACTCAAACTAAACAAGAAAGCAGTTTTTTTGGAAAAGGAAAGAGAGAAAAAAATTATCAACAATGATAGTAAAGGAGCACACCGAAAGTGTACAGAAATTAGCCTATCAACAATGACAGTGGCGAGTACACAGTGCAAAGAAAAGTGAAAATAATTACAAATAGAGGCATAGAGGAATAGCAGAAAGGGCAATAGAGTTTAAACAATGTAACAACCACAGAAAAAGGAAGAAACTTTAAGAAATATAAAAAAAATGTATCCAAAATGAGAACCTAGCTCAAGAGTTATGGTGAACGTGTCTGTCTTCAAAAGCGGCAAATGAGATCTGGGATAATTGGGAGAGAAGGATTTTGGGTAGAGGTGAAGCTCAAGAGTTTTTTTTCACCTGTGCAAGCTGTTGCAACTGCCCTGCTGATTCAGTTTCGATATCAGAACTGAACCCGCACAGCAAGGATAAAATGAAAATTGACAACATCAGATCTGATGTTTATAATCAAATAATTTATTTTTCCTCCTCACACTATGTATATTTGTTTAATAACAGTTGATGTTATCTCAAACCTTAATAATTCCTAGTCTATTATTTTTCCAAATACTGCATGCTCAGTTCATTATATTCCATCTTAACAGCTGAGTCAGAAGATTATACCCTTTATTACTGAAATGCAGCATATCTGAACCAAACATAGCCATACAGTGGTCTGTTTCCTGTCACAATGTTAACACATTAAAAACTTTTAAATAACCTTGTCTCCTTAGCCAGGTATTATCATTTTTGCCTTTGAAAGTTATTTTATTTTTAAGCAGAGGGTACTGAGACAACTCAATATACTTATTCCCATGTAGGAGGTGGCTAGAAGGAGGAGGGTATCCATTAGTAACATGAATAAATCCAGAATGATGACATACTAAATAATACAGACTACAAATGCCCAAATGCATAATCAATAGCCAAAAAGGAGTACATTTGTGAATGATTTAATACTGACAGAACAACAAATTAAAAAATGTAATGGATGTCAATGGATGTCCAGTTCCACAATCAGAAGAAACAAGGCTATGTGACAATAATCAAAATTGCAAAGATCTAAAATAGTAAGATGGAAGCCTTCCAGTAAAATGTTATTTTTTAAGTTGTCATCTGCAGAAGAAAGAACACTTCCTTGCCAAATGTCTACTAAATCCAAGTCTCCCTCCAACATGCTAGGGACAATGGTTCTAGCAAAAACACCAAATAAAAGCAGGCAAAAAGTAAAAAAAAAATGAAATTCTGTTTTCACCGTTTTCATGATGCAAAGTCTGTGAATTATACTTGTCTTCACCATGATTTCATTACAATTTTATAGCACGTCTGTACATATGCAAAAGTAAAGAAAAGTATGTGTACAGAATACTTCAAAAAGTAAACAAAATGAAATCATCATCATCTTCTTTCGGCTGCTCCCGTTAGGGGTCGCCACAGCAGTTCACCTGTTTCCATTTCTTCCTCTCCTCTGCATCAACCACCTGCATGTCCTCTCTCACCACATCCATAAACCTTATCTTAAGCCTTCCTCTTTTCCTGTTACCTGGTCATCCTTAGCATCTTTTTCCCAATATACTCGGCATCCCTCCTCAGCACATGTTCAAACCAATGTAATCTTGCCTCTCTGGCTTTGTCTCCAAACCTTCCAACCTGGGCTGACCCTCTAATACACTTATTCCTAATCCTGTCCACCCTTGTCACACCCAGTGCAAATCTTAACATCTTTAACTCTGCCACATCCAGCTCAAACTCCTGCCTTTTTGTCAATGCCACTGTCTCCAACTCATATAACATAGCTGGTCTCACTACCCTCTTGTAGACCTTCCCTTTCACTCTTACAGGTACTCGTCTGTCACAAATGACTCCTAACACTCTTCTCCACCCACTCCATCCTACCTGTACTCTTTTCTTCACCTCTCTTCCACACTCACCATTACTCTGAACTACTGACCCCAAGTATTTAAACTCATCCACCTTCACCACCTCTACTCCTTGCATCCTCACCCTTCCTCTATCCTCCCTCTCATTCACACACATATATTCTGTCTTTGTCCTGCTGACCTTCATTCCTCTTCTCTTTAGAGCATATCTCCATCTCTCCAGGGTCTCCTCCACCTGTTCCCTACTCTCACTACAGATCACAATGTCATCTGCAAACATCATAGTCCACAGGGACTCTGTCTGATCTCGTCTGTCAACCTGTCCATCACCATTGCAAATAAGAAAGGGCTCAGAGCTGATCCTTGATGTAACCCCACCTCCACCTTAAACGCATCTGTCACTCTCACCACAGACCTCACCGCTGTCACACTACCCTCGTACATATCCTGTACCACTCTTACATACTTCTCTGACACTCCTGACTTCCTCATACAATACCACAACTCCTCTCTAGGCACCCTGTCATATGCTTTTTCTAAGTCTACAAAAACACAATGCAACCCCTTCTGACATTCTCTGTACTTCCCCATCAACCCTCTCAGAGCAAACATCTCATCTGTAGTGCTCTTTCCCGGCATGAAACCGTACTGCTGATCACTAATCATCACATCCCTTCTTAACCTAGCTTCCACTACTCTTTTCCATAACTTCATGCTGTGACTGATCAATTTAATCCCTCTGTAGTTACTACAGCTCTGCACATCACCCTTATTCTTAAAAATTGGTACCAAAACACTTTTTCTCCATTCCTCAGGCATCCTCTCACTTTCCAAGATCTCATTAAACAATCTGGTTAAAAAGTCCACTGCCATTTCACCTAAACACCTCCATGCTTCCACAGGTATGTCATCTGGGCCAACAGCCTTTCCATTTTTCATTCTCTTCATAACTATCCTTACTTCCTCCTTGCTAATTTATTGTACTTCATGATTCACTATCCCTACATCATCCAACCTTCTCTCCCTCTCATTCTCTTCATTCATCAACCCCTCAAAGTACTTTTTCCATCTCCTCAACACACTCTCCATGCTTGTGAGTATGTTTCCCTCATTATCCTTTATCATCTTTACCTGCTGCACATCTTTCCTAGCTTGGTCCCTCTGTCTAGCCAATCGGTACAGGTCCTTTTCTCCCTACTTAGCGTCCAACTTTTCATACAACTCTTCATATGCCTTATCCTTAGCCTTCGCCACCTCTCTCTTTGCCATTCACCTCTTCTCCTTATACTCCTGTCTACTTTCTTCATCTTCTGACAATCCCACTTCTTCTTTGCCAACCTCTTTGTCTATATACTCTTCTGTACTTCCTCATTCCACCACCATGTCTCCTTGTCGTCCTTCCTCTGTCCCGATGTGATACCAAGCACCTTTCTAGCTGTCTCCCTTACTAGCTCTGCTGTAGTTACCCAGCTATTCTGTAACTCTTCACTGCCACCAAATGCCTGTCTTAACTCATCCCTGAACTCCACCTCACAATTACCCTTTTTCAATTTCCACCATTTGATCCTTGGTGCTGCCCTCACACTCCTCCTCCTCTTCTTGATCACCAACGTCATCCTACAAACCACCATCGTATGCTATCTAACTACACTTTCTCCGGTCACCACTTTACAGTCTCCAATCTCATTCAAACTGGCCCTCCTACATAAGATATAATCCACCTGTGTGCATCTTCCTCCACTCTTGTATGCCACCCTATGCTTCTCCCTCTTGTTAAAATACATATTCACCACAGCCATGTCCATCCTTTTCGCAAAATCCACTACCATCTGACCTTCTGCATTCCTTTGTTTAACACCATACCTACCCATCACTTCCTCATCCCCTCTGTTCCCTTCACCAACATGCCCATTGAAATCTGCTCCAATCACCACTCTCTCACCCTTGGGTACAGTCATCACCACTTCATCCAATTCACTCCAAACTTTTTCTTTCTCATCCATTGCACACCCAACTTGTGGAGCATATGCACTAACAACATTCATCATTACACCATCAATTTCCAGCTTCATAAACATCAGTCTATCCGACACTCTTTTCACCTCCAAAACACTCTTAGCATACTGTTCCTTCAGAATAACTCCTACGCCATTTATCCTCCCATCCACACCATGATAAAACAATTTGAACCCACCTCCGATACACCTAACCTTACTCTCCTTCCATCTGGTCTCTTGCACACACAATATACCAACCTTCCTTCTGTCCATCATATCAGCTAGCTCTCTCCCTATACCAGTCATACTGCCAACATTCAAAGTTCCGACCCTCACTCCCACAGCTCTAGCCTCTCTCCTCTCTTCCTGCCTTCGGCCATGCCTTTCTTCTCCTCCTTCGGCCAACCGAAATACAAGTAGTAAATATGAGCAGAATTAAAAGTTATGTACTTACCATAACTATGTATGTTCTTCATGTTTCACTGTTGCAGTCCTCACATTTGGGTTATCTGCCTGCAGGTAGCCCTCAGTCGGCCTGAATACCAGAGTCTTGCGATTTCTGCGTCGGATGCTGTCGCTTCTTCCATGATGTCAGGACGTCAGGGGTATAAAATATGCAGCCGATGCCATTATATCAGTCTTTCTTGCAGTGTGGTGCCCGAAGCAGAAGCAGTTCGCAAGTGCCGGTCGGCTGCCTCCTGAAATTTTTGTTTCTCGAATTTCAGACCTGAAGTCTTCGAAAAGATAAGTACCCCATTGGGGATCCTTTTTTTCTTGCTCTAACCAATGTCAAAAAAATTTAATAATTGTCTTGCCTGTGGAAAGCAAATACCTCACAGAGATTTTCATTCTTACTGCATCACCTGTTTAGGCCCAAACCACGACGTCCCTCACTGTTGGTTTTGTGCCTTGTTCAACTCCCAAACTATTCATCGTCAGGCTATTTTTGTCACTAAATTTTTTTGGTCTCAATCTCCATATTCCGAAATGGCTTTGATAAGCCATCTGACTACCGATCTTCTGTAAAAATGTAAGGATAAAGAAAGAGGCAGACCGCATAGGTCCAAAACTGCCAATGATGCTACCGTTAAGCTAGTTGCCAGTACGCTAGTACTCAGTGTGGTACTTTCGCAGCCTGTGATACCTGCTTCTAGAGATTCTCAGGCCTCTACTGAGACCCATTCAGAGTCTGGTATGCTGCGAGATGCTTCTTCGACTATGGAACCTGCGGATGTCTCCACCTTGGATGGGTCCGGAGCTGCTGTGCAGGCACCGGCTTCTGAGGTTGTATTCAGGCCTTCTGATTTTCATATTAAACCGATGACTTTGTTTCAAACCAAAAATGCCGAATTTCTCAGGCCTAGAGTTCACACTACATCTAGGAAACTGATAACCAAAGCACATTCTCTGGCCCACATGCCACAAAAACAAATGCTTAGAATGGCCAAGACCTAATTATTTTAATTAGGGGAAGTCAGCCTTCCCCCTCAAAAAGACCAAGAACTGATTTTCCTTCGGATTCTTCAGATCAGAAGTCTGATATCACTGTTACTTCTGATTACCAGGACATACCCTTATCTACCTATGAGGATTCTGATGCAGAGGATTCCATTCCCTCTGCTTCCCCTCCAGAAGATTTTTCTTTTGGTGAAACCCTGCATATGCTTAGAGAGCATTTCCACTGGGAGAGCCAGGACTACTGTCAATCGAAAAACGGACTCAGGGAATTTTTAAACTTTCCTCAGCACAGGCCTCTAGCTATCCCTCCTGTTCTGGAAAATGTAGATGATGTCTTCTTGGAATCCAGCCTTACCCCTTATACTTTGCCTCCAGCTCCCAGGAAACCTGACAGGTACTATAGAGTACCTGACTCCTACAAATTCTTCTTTAAGAATCCTACTTTAGATCCAGAGACCATTTCCCAGGGACCTAAAGGCATTAAGGCTACAACTACCAAAAATCCTACCCCTTTGGACAGGGATTCTAGGGCTTTAGACAGATGGGGTAAGAAGGTATACACCTCTGCTACTCTTGCCATTAGGTCTTTAAATTGCCAGTTTCATATGTTAAAGTATCAGCAACATATTATGGAGCTAATTAAACAGAAAATGCTGTTGATTCCTGATTGTGCAGAACACAAAGATTTACAAGAGTTAATGCATTCTGCTAATCAAGTTGATAAACATACTTTGCAATGTGGGTTTGATGCCTTAGAAGCATCTTGCAGGGCTGCTGTCACTGGGTCTGTTCTTAGAAGGCATGCTTGGCTTAAGGAACAAACCTTGCTAGATCATGTCAAAGCAAAATTACTAGATGCACCATTAAACCAAGAGCGTCTATTTGGCAATAAAGCAGAATAAGTCCTCAAAAAGATGGAGGAGAAAGCTAAATATATGCAAACTGTTAAAGATTTGTTACAGGTACAGCCACCTAGATTCAGTAGGCATTGGCCTTCTAAAAACTGGTCTTTTCCAGTCCCTCCCAGGCCTTCTCAGTCCAAACCCAGGGGCAGCAGACTACCAAGACTACAGTCTCAGCGTATGCACAGATCTAGGCAATGGAGTGCTCCCACATCCAAAATAGGGAGTAGTACGCCACCATCCTATGGTAAAATTGCAAAATGACTTATCCTTAACTCTTCCAAGCCTTGCCCAAGTACTTGCACCTTTATGAGGGAAACTTGCCCTGCATGCCAAAAACTGGGAGTACATTACCCCGGACAGATGGGTCTTAAACATTGTTTCCCAGGGATACAGATTCCACGTCCACTCACTCCCAACCCTAAGTGGATGGCCAGACCTCCTCCCAAACTAGTGGGTCCAAAAGCAAGTACTTTCTCTTCTCAGTATCAAGGCTATTCAACCTGTCCCAGCAGAACAAAGGGGACAAGGCTTTTATTCCAGGCTGTTTCTGGTACCCAGAAAAGAAAACTCTTGGCACCCCATCCTGGATCTGTCTATTCTCAACACCTTTCTGGTGGTTCCAAAATTAAAAATGCTAACTCTCCAACAGCTGCTTCCTATGCTAGCTAAGGACTCCTGGCTAGCAACCCTAGACTTAAAAGAAGCTTATCTGCACATCCCCAAATGGGAATCTTGCAGGAAATATCTATGTTTCAGAGCAGGCTCTATACACTATCAGTTCTCTGCACTTCCCTTTGGCTTATCTACTGCACCCAGGGTATTCACAAAATGCCTAGCTACAGCCATTGCATATTGCAGGCAGAGAAGAATTCAAATTTACCCATACTTGGACGATTGCCTGATTCAGGTGGACAGTCAGGAATTGCTACTACAGCACCTGGCATTTGTAAAGAGACTTCTAACTTCACTGGGGTACACCATCAATGAAAAGAAATCACATCTGGTACCCAGCAAACAGATTGTATTCCTGGGAGCAAGCTTGAACACAACTTCCCAGATGGCATTCCTCACTCCAGAAAAACAAATTTATTTGACAAACTCCTTCAATCTACTGGTCACCAAACCCGGCTATCTGCAAGAAAAATCCTGCAAGCCCTAGGGCTCATGGCCTCTTGCATTATACTAATTCCATATGCAAGACTGCATATGAGGAAACTTCAATGGTACTTAAAAAGTCTCTGGTGTCAACATTCTCAGGACCTGGAAACAATGATTCCTATCATTCCCTGCCTAAGGACAGGGTTCCTTTGGGGGGCAGAGGCCTGCAACCACAACAAGGGACTCCCTTTCACACTACCCCCTGCCGCTCAAACCCTAACAACAGATACATCAGACTATGCATGGGGGGCTCACATGGCTGGACAATGCATTCAAGACAAATGAAGCCCAAAGCAAATGCACCTGCATATTAATCAAAAAGAAATGTTAGCTGTACATAATGCTCTGACAGCCTTCAAAGGCCTTATTCTTCCAGAGCAACTATTGCTAAAGACAGACAACACCACAGTTATGTGGTACATAAACAAGCAGGGGGAACCCATTCTTACCCACTCTGCAGATTAGCCATGGCTCTGTGGAACACAGCCTTGAACAACCAAGTGCATCTGCAAGCTCAATTCCTGCCAGGCAAACAAAAATCACTGGCAGACAACTTAAGCAGAAATCTCATGGACCCACACGAGTGAAAACTGGAACCCAAAATATTCAAGCTTTTGAGGAACAGGTGGAGGGCATCACAGGTGGACCTCTTTGCTTCCCCTCAGAACTATCAATTGAGCAAATATTGCATCAGAACTCCACAGCCAAGCTTGGAAAGTGGATTCCCTGTCCTTTACCTGGGAAAGCCTCTCAATCTATGCATTTTCCCCTCTGCCTCTCCTCTTGAAGGTCCTATTAAAGATCAAACAGGACAAGTCAAGGACAATCCTGATTACACCAGCCTGGCCACGTCAGCACCGGTACCCTCTTTTGCACAGTCTGATAGTAGTGCCACCATGGCACCTGTCTCAGACTCCTTCCCTGCTGTCCCAGCAGGCAGGCCAGATTCTGCACCCTCAGCTACAGACCCTGAACCTAGCAGCCTGAATCATCCCCTGAACTCATCATCAGCAACCCTCAGTACGCAGGTGCTGGATGTCATTCTTGAGCCAAGGAGGTCTAGTACTAGAAAATTCTATTCAGAAAAGTGGAAAAGATACTGTTCCTGGAGCCAGTCTCAGGGAATGGACACAACTGTGCCCAGCTTATCTCATATACTAGATTACTTAACAGAAATGCTCCGCAAAGGCCTATCCTTCTCTTCAATTAAGATTCATGCCCCTGCCACCTCAGCTCATTATAATACTGAGCCACCCCTCTTCTCATTCATCCTCTGGTCAAACAGTTCCTGAGAGGAGCCAAAATTTTAAGACCCCACAGGAGAGCTCCCACTCCAGCCTGGGACCTTAACTTTGTATTTGGAAAGCTCACACTTCCGCCCTTTGAACCTGCGGCTACAGCAGAGTTAAAATTCCTCTCATGGAAAACAGCTTTACTTCTAGCCATCACTTCAGCAAGAAGAGTGCCTGAATTGCAGGCCGTTATGACCACGGAAGCCTTCATTATCTTCCATGTGGACAGGGTTTCCCTCAAGACTAACCCATCCTTTATGCCCAAGGTGGTATCTAGTGTGGCTTTAAACCAGTCCATTAATTTGCCAACCTTTTTCCCTAACCCTCAGAATAAAGGGGAAAGGATCCTGCACTCCCTGGATGTGCACAGACAGCTTAGATTCTATCTGGACAGGACTAAGCCTCTCAGAAAATCTGACCAGCTGCTAGTCAGCTTTGCTGCAGGGGCAGAGGGCAAGGCCATTTCAAAGCAAACCATTTCTAAATGGATAGTACACTGCATCCATTTCTGCTACAAACACCATGGGAAACCTACCCCACAGGGGATCAGAACACATTCCACTAGGGCTACTTCAACCTCTACAGCATTTCTCAGGGTAGTCCCTACCAGAGACATCCTGGAAGCTGCAACCTGGAGCTCTGTACACACTTTCACCAAGCATTACCACTTACCTATCTTTTCTAAATCCAGAGCTGCTGGATTTGCCACAGCAGCCTTACAGGGCCTAATTGCCAGCCCTAATGCTTCTTAACTACCTCCACCCATCTTCAGCTTTGGGAATCAACCCAAATGTGGTGACTGCAACAGTGAAACGCGAAGAACATAGTGCAGTTGTGTACACTTACTATAAATGTAGATGTTCAAGTGTATTCACTGTTGCAGTCCTGGTTACCCTCCCTCCAGCCCCCTGTCTTCTCTTTACTTCTACCTATCCTTTTTGTTTGGAATATCTTATATCATTGGTATTTGCTTTTTGCTGGGGGTGTTCCATACCACGTAATTACTTCCTATTTTGGGGGCTCCTGACATCTGGGGCAAGAAAAACTTTTGCTTTTTGCTGGGGGTGTTCCATACCATGTAATTGCTTCCTATTTTGGGGGATCCTGACATCTGGGGCAAGAAAAACTGATGTAAAAGCGTCGGCTGCATGATTTATACCCCTGAAGTCCTGATGTCATGGAAGAAGAGACAGCATCTGACGCATAAATTCCAAGACTCTGGTATTCAGGCTGACTGAGGGCTACCTGCAGGCAGATAACCCAAATGTGATGACTGCAACAGTGAATACACTTGAACATCTACATTTATGGTAAGTGTACACAACTGTATTATCTGTGTTGTCCATTTTCATTTTTCCTCACTGATGGGTCTTAGATCTGACATCAGATCCATCTCAGATGCTTTTCCAAGACTTTAGAATCCAAGTCTCAAGATCCTTCCTCTTTCCACAATGCACCATATCTTCCCTACCTCCTTAGATGAAGTTTGCTGCCCTATAACTCAAGAGAATATAGCAACAGGACAAAGAAAAGAAGATGTTTGGGGATCAAACCTAGAACCCATGGGTTCCACATTTCTTCCAAGTATTTCTCAAAGGCACCAGGCTGTGGGATGGCTGGGAGAGACATGAGGAACAGTAAAAATGGACAACACAAATACCTAGTTATGGTAAGTACATAATTTTTATTTTTTTTATTCTTCCTCACTGATGGGTCAGAGTCCCTAGCTCCGTAACTCCTGAGCGGCCCTCAAGGAAGGATGTGCCAGAGCATAGTCGAGCCAAAGGATGCCCTTCTCCTAGAAACAGTGTCCAATTTATAATGTGAGACAAAGGTGTGAGTCTTAGACCAAGTGGCTGCAATACAAATTTCATCAATCAAGGCTCTAGAAGAAAAGGCAGATGAGGTAGCCATAGATCTGGTGGAATGGGCTTTGTGAGGTCAAGGCAATTCAGGAACTTTTTGTGAATAAATGAAGGCAATACAATCCATAGCTAAAGTGATTTTTGAAACTGCCTGAACTGAACAGTTTGTAGGGAAAGATGCAAATAGTTGATTGGATTTCCTATACCTCTTTGTTCTGTGGAGATACAAACGTAGCTGCCTTTGAACATCTAGGAGATGCAAAATATATTCTCCTTTGTTTGAAAATTTGAAGATAACTGGCAATTGAATTGATTGGTTAATGTTCAATTCCATGGCTACCTTAGGCATAAAGGAAGGATTTGTTCTTAAGGATACCCTATCTTTATGGAAAATAATGTAAGGAGGTTTGGCTGACAAAGCTTGAAGCTCTGATACTCTCTTAGCAGAAGTAATAGCTATTAGAAAGATTGTTTCCCAGAAGAGAAATCTGATGTTACAACTATCAGCTGGTTCCGGCTTCTGGGTAAGGCCTTGCAGTACCAACATAAGATCAAAAGGGGGAGAAGGAAGAAGAAAAATGCCTTTCATGAAAGCTTTACATAATCTGGAAGAAAAAAGAGAAGAGGGTCCCTTTCCAGCATGAAAATTGCATATGGCAGCCAGCTAAAGTTTGATGGTAGAGAAACTGTCTCCTTCTTGAAAAAGAGTACTAAGAGAAAGAAGAATAGATGAAGAGGGTGCTGAGAAAGGGTCAATATGTTCCTTTGAAGCCCAAATAGAAAGCCTCTTCCACTTTCTGCTCTAGCCCTTTTTAGTGGAAGCCCTCTGAAAGGCCAGGATTATGTCACAGACAGCAGGAGCAAGCCTGGACTTTATTACAATTACTGGAAGTGGAAAAACCATGCAGTCAATTTTAGGGTGTGAAGCTTGGGGTGGCTGGATGTCTGATGGATGAGTTATGAGATCCTCTTTGGGATCCATTATCCAAGGTGGATACTTGAGGTGAGACCAAAGAAAGCGGAACCATACCTGACAAGGCCAGAAAGGGGCAATGAGAATTACTGAGCTCTTCAAACTACTAGCTTCCTGCAGAAATTTTGGGATCAGTGGGAGAGGTGGATAAGCATAAAGGAGACCCAGGGGACAAGCATGGACTACAGCATCCCTTGGTGACTCACCCTTTTGGGGGGGATCAGACTAAAATAGTTGTTGCACTTGTAGTTCAGTGGAGAAGCAAAAATGTTGCAACAAGGTTGGCCCCAATGGCTGAAAATCTTGTTTGCTGCTGACTGGTTGAGGGACCACTCATAAGGAGTCAGAATGGACCTGCTGAGTCTGTCCGCTAGAGTGCTGAAGATATCACCCATTCTCAAATTCTCATGGTCTCCCTGCACAATGGGTTGGGGCAGGTTCTTCCTGGTTTGTTGATGTAACAGACTACTGACATGTTGCCTGTGTGAATTGCAATTTCTCCCAGAGGGATAATGTTCTGAAAGGCTTGTTGAGTTAGAAGGACTGCTCTTATCTCTAGGACATTGGTCTCGGAGGACAACCACATGCCTTGGACCATCTTTCCTTGGTAATGCCCCCCCACACACCAAATTGGGAAGCATCTGTGATCACTGTAGCTATTGGGAGGGGGGAGAGAAAAAGGCCTGCCCAGAGACAGGTTGTTTGATTGCATCCACCACTGTAGATAATACCTGCAGATTGAAGACAATTTTATGGCAGCTGATAAAAGTTGGTAGAGAATGGACTAATGCTGTGGTCCATTTTAGAAGTTTCATAAAGAACCTTGATAAGAAGACTAGAATAATCACAGCTGACATTGACCCTAGAGTCTGTAGAACAAACCTTGCTGGTGGAAAAGGAAGCTCTAATAACTCCTGAACCTGTTGTCTTACAGATATTATGCGATGCATTGGTAGTAATGCCACTTGTATTGCTGTGTTCATTTGTGTTCTGTTCTGAACAGGAGTCAAGTTTGATTTTGCCAGATTTATCATAAAGCCCAGGTGGTTGAAGATCTTTAATAGGCAATCCCTGGACTGTAGCAGCCAATGCCTTGTTGGTGCAGTAAGGAGCCAATTGTCTAGGTATGCAAACACCTGGAATCTTTTTAGCCTCAGGTGAGCAGGTATGACTGCCAAGCATTTGGTAAACACCTGGTGGCTGTGGTGAGTCCAAAGGGCAGTTCTCCAAACTGGTGATGAATGGCTCCCAGTCAAAAGTGCAAGTGTCTTCTGGAGCACCTGTCAATTTTGTTATGATAGTCCTCGTCCTGAAGATCCACAGAGCACATTCAATCATCCTTGCATAAATGTGGCAGAATAGACTTTACTATAACCATTCGAAACTTTGACTTCTTGACAAACTGATTCAAGTTGCTGAGGTCCAGAATAGGTCTCAGGTCCCGTGTTTTATTTGGCACTAAAAAGAAGTGAAAATAAGTTCTGAATCCTATTTGTTCGATCGGAACCTCTTGGATTGCTCTTTTTACTAAAAGTTTTTGAACTTTTTGAATTGCGGACTCCCTCTGACTGGGTGATATGTCAGGGAGTTTCCACCTGGTACTTGGAGGTAACAGGGAAAAGGGAATATAATAACCTCTAGATATTATGTTTAGCAACCAGGCATTGTTTGTTATATTTGTCCAGGTATCTAAGTGCAAAGACAGATGACCCCTGATTGCCTCCAGAGATGAACAGTCAGACAGTGCTATGGGAACACTGATAGGGCTTGTCAGGAAAAGGCTTCCAGAAACACTGATTTTGCAGACTCCCCCTGCCTCTAGGGTGGTGTCTGCCATTGAAACCTTCACCTCTGCTTCTGGAGGAAGTAGCTCCGTTTGGGTCCTGGAAACATCCTTTACACTTCATAAATCAAGTTTGCCTCCCACCTCACTGGTTCCTAGAGAAGGTCCTCTGAGGGGGTGGAAAAGTTGCTCGCTGTGGGTTAGTGTGTCTTTCATGTATCACTAAATCAATGAACAGTGCAACAACCAAAAAGCCCAAAACAGGAACAAAAGCACAATGAGCGCTGTTCGTAAAGAGACGCCACCGTGTCTTTGGGAATTCAACTCTACAACGACACCACACCAGTCCAGTACACCTTCTATCTTATAAACGAATTCACGAATTGAAAGTATAAAAAATAATTTATTATAACCAAAAAAACCGCCAAAACTGGTTAAGCGCTTTCACTTGATAACAACAAGCTTCATCAGAACATCATATTGGATTAAACAACTGTTCATTTGTGGCACCAATTTGATAAGAATTCTGAAGAATTTAAAGAAATACACACTTGTGACAATTAATAAAACATTTATAAAAAATATAAGTAAATAGATAAATAAATAAAGCCAAGACAGATATATACATACTTTACAAATTAATACTGTTATTCAATTATAAAAATATTTGTTCATTTTAAAGCCAAGTAAGGTTTAATAGATATAGTATCATTCAAACCTGGTGTAACTGAGGCATCCGTGTAGATTTGCCACCATAATTCTTTATAAAGTAGCAAGCTGTTGAAATCATCTCCTCTAATATTGGTTTGCACCATATCCACTATACCAAAATTGAAAAAATGATTTTCACCGTACTGCTTAATATGCCTGTACAAAGCATTTTTTTCATCCTTTTTTCTAATGCTGTAAAGATGAGAATAAATACGCTTGTTCAAACTCCTTTGGGTCTTACCTATGTAGAACCCTGAACAAGTCCTACAGATCGCAATATATACCAACATTTTAGTAAGACAGTTACCCCCACAGAAATTAATACTGGTATGTTTGTAATTATTCAATGTCACCTTATCTCCTTGAAATATAGTGTGACATTGTTTACATGCACCACATTTGGCAGTATTATTAAATGTGGTCTTCTTAGTAGTTATGCCCTTTTCCAGAATAGATTTTATATTAATACCTACCTTATATATAAATCTGGGAGAACCCCCTAATATAGGAGCTATGTCTTGATCGACTAGTATTATATGCCAGTTGTCCATCAGTATTTTCTTCACTTTGCCGGCATGTACTCCAAATTCCAAAATGCAAGTTCTATCGAAATTGTTATGCTCAACATTTTTAACCACCAATGTGTCTATATCTGTTACTATCCTGGGGTTATATTTTTCCCCCAATAATGGTTTGTATTGATTCCCCCAATTACTCACTACATATTTGCTAACATTAGCTAAAACTCTCATATCATAACCTCTGTCCTTAAATAAGGTGGTGATAAATTTGACCTCATCCAACATGTCCTCATATCCTGATGTCATCCTAACAGCTCTAATAAGTTGACCTTTATAAATATTAGTAAATTGTTTCCTCGGATGGTAACTTGTAAATTCCAGGTAGTTGTTCGAAAATGTACTCTTCCTGAAAATTTTAGATTTTAACTGGTTGCCATCTCTGAACACAAAGGTGTCTTGCAAGATAGGCCAACCCTTCCAAACTTGTAGAAAAGGTGAATTTTAAAAATTTACTGCTGCTATTGATGAACTCTAGAAATGATGTCAACAAATGCTCACCACCATATAGATGTCATCTAGGTATCTAATATAATGTTTGATATTTCATGAAGTGACTACTAAATATAGTCCTCTCTTCCCATTCAAGCATGACCAAATTGGCATATATGGGAACAAACCTTACTGGTGGAAAAGGAAGCTCTAATAACTCCTGAACCTGTTGTCTTACAGATATTATGCGATGCATTGGTAGTAATGCCACTTGTATTGCTGTGTTCATTTGTGTTCCGTTCTGAACAGGAGTCAAGTTTGATTTTGCCAGATTTATCATAAAGCCCAGGTGGTTGAAGATCTTTAATAGGCAATCCCTGGACTGTAGCAACCAATGCCTTGTCGGTGCAGTAAGGAGCCAATCGTCTAGGTATGCAAACACCTGGAATCTTTTTAGCCTCAGGTGAGCAGGTATGACTGCCAAGCATTTGGTAAACACCCGGTGGCTGTGGTGAGTTCAAAGGGCAGTTCTCCGAACTGGTGATGAATGGCTCCCAGTCAAAAGTGCAAGTGTCTTCTGGAACACCTGTCAATTTTGTTATGATAGTCCTCGTCCTGAAGATCCACAGAGCACATTCAATCATCCTTGCATAAATGTGGCAGAATAGACTTTACTATAACCATTCGAAACTTTGACTTCTTGACAAACTGATTCAAGTTGCTGAGGTCCAGAATAGGTCTCAAGTCCTGCGTTTTATTTGGCACTAAAAAGAAGTGAAAATAAGTTCTGAATCCTATTTGTTCGGTCGGAACCTCTTGGATTGCTCTTTTTAGCAAAAGTTTTTGAACTTTTTGAATTGCGGACTCCCTCTGACTGGGTGATATGTCAGGGAGTTTCCTCCTGGTACTTGGAGGTAACAGGGAAAAGGGAATATAATAACCTCTAGATATTATGTTTAGCACCCAGGCATTGTTTGTTATATTTGTCCAGGTATCTAAGTGCAAAGACAGGCGACCCCTGATTGCCTCCAGAGATGAACAGTCAGACAGTGCTATGGGAACACTGATAGGGCTTGTCAGGAAAAGGCTTCCAGAAACACTGATTTTGCAGACTCCCCCTGCCTCTAGGGTGGTGTTTGCCATTGAAACCTTCACCTCTGCTTCTGGAGGAAGTAGCTCCATTTGGGTCCTGGAAACATCCTTTACACTTCATAAATCAAGTTTGCCTCCCACCTCACTGGTTCCTAGAGAAGGTCCTCTGAGGGGGTGGAAAAGTTGATTCCCACAGCAGACAAGGTCTTTCCTTCTTGTTTGCTGTGGGTTAGTGTGTCTTTCATGTATGGTTCAAACAAAGATGAACTATCAAAGGGGTATTAATGAATGACTCCTTGAAGGGTTTCGGAAAGTCAATAAGCCGTATTTAGGCATGTCTCCTGATGGCTATGCCTGCACCAGCTGCTCATGAGGTGCCCTCCACCATATGCAAAATCAACCTCATTTAGGAATTTGCAAGGGAAGAAAGAGTAGCCAGTTGGGGAGAAACATTTTTCATGCCCTCCTCTGACATGGTCTCAACAAAAGAGTTGGTTAACACTTTAATCAGGTCTCTCTGCAAATGGGCGAAGTGAGCCAAATAGTTTAACAACCTCAGTGCGAAAGTAGCTAAGGGATAAACACACTTTCCATGTCTGTCCAATGCCCTAGACTCCTTGTTTGGTAGACAGACAGTGGAGCTTTGGCTAGCTCCTTTTTTGTGGCAACTGCAACAATGGTATCTACCGGAATGCCTTTACTCCAGTACAAATGATCAGAGGGTGGGTTAAGGAACCTGTCAGGGCACTTAGGAATAGGCTCAACTGTGTCTGGTTCCTTCCAGGCCCAGTGGAAAACTAAATCTATGAGCTCATCCACCAGGGGAGTAACCCAGCGTAGATGGGCCCACCCAGAAAGCCTCCAGGAACATCGATTCCTCAGAAGAAGGAGGTTGGGAGGACAAGCCACCTTTCTGCCTGAGACATTCTAGGATGTCTCCAAAGGAGACATTGTCAGATAGTGATCTGTGAGATCCTTCTCCCTCATCGAAATCTGTGTCCTTGGTGAGGGACTCCATGGGGGAGTCTATGTGCCACCTCTTACACTTTTTCTTTCAAGGGACTTCCTCCATGGTGTGTTCCAGAGAGGTATCAGAAAAAGGGGGGACTCCCTGGTGGAAACAGTCTGAAGGCTCCTTGAGCCAAGTTGACCTATGGCAAGAGTGATGGGCTCAGGTGTCAGATCTGATGAAGGATGGGGCAGATCCTGCATGTGAAGAGATGGTTCTCTGATTCTAGAGAAAGCCGTTTCTGCAACCAGGAAGGCCAACAGACTCAGGCAGACTCTCTCCTTCTCCCTCAGAGGTGCCATTACCAGAGGAAAGAGAACAGAGCCAACCATGCATCCAAGGCCTTCAGACAGAATCGTACCTGAGCTGCTGAGGGCTGAAGCCCCAAGGAGAACCAAAGGATCCCACAAAGTTGGAGCCAAAGGCAACCCCTAGAGTCAGCACCTATGTCACAGATCTGAGACCCTCTCTGATTCAATAAACACAGAGCAGAGCTGGTCAGGGACATAGAGTCTAGGAAGAAGCTTTCTTGGATCCAACATTGACTCTTTCTGGTATCAAGGATCCTGGGGTTCCAAAACCAAGGGTTGGATTGAAAAAGAAGTCTGCAAAGTAGGAGAAGCAGCACTCTTGGTTCCAAGATGGGATGGAGATGGCAAGTCCCCCATCTGAATCTGTGCCCTGAAGAACGTCCGCATCATCTTGTCCATATCAGCCTTGGTGTAGCTTTGGGAAGAACTGGATGTTGCCGAGGAAGCATATCTGGATTTTGTTGCTGGCTAAAAAATCTTGGTGAGAAGAGCTGGAAAAAATGGTTTTAAATGGAAAGCTAGTGTATGGCTCCTAAGCATCAGATCCAAAGCTTTGGGATCTAAAAAGAGTTACCTGGAATATAGGAACCAAAATAGTTATAGTTCCTTCCAGATCCACAGAGGACCTAGGATCCAAAAATTATTTGGATCTACTCAGAGCCAAAGAAATCAGTTCCAATAGGATCTTTGCATCTGAAGGTGGCTTAGTAATACTCAGAGTCAAGGACACCGGATCCGTAGAGGTCTTCAGATCTGATGGCTTCTTGGTTGTGCTTGGATCCACAGTAATCAAATCCATGACTTTTGGTCTCTTTTGACCAGGCTCCAATGACTCCATCGAACAAGCAGAGAGGAAATGTTCAGAGCTGACATGTTTTAAGGAGGTTTGAGCCCCAGAAGAAGTATGATGGCAAAAGGCCTTTTAGAATCAGCTTGTTCCTACTTAAAGACTACACAAACCACACAATCAACATCCAAATGTTCTGGTCCTAAACAAAAGATGCACTTCTTGTGGACATCGGAATTTGGAATTTTATGCCCACAAGAAGTGCACCTCTTAAAGCCAGTTGTTTTTTTGGTCATAATGAGGCAAAGACAAATAAAATAGAAAACACATCCAAAAGGTTAACAGTAGTAACTGACTAACTAACAACTCTACTTTACAACTTTAACTTCAAATTTAGCTTAAACCCTTTTTTTTCTATTATATGTAAAGTCAAGGAAGTGCCAACAGCATGAAAGGAAAGGCAGAGAAGGAAACACTGAAGTCCCCAATGCCTGTGAGTACTAATAAAGGAGGGAGGTAAAGAGAAAGAAGAAAAACTATTTGTAAAAGTTTTTAGAAAGAAGTTTTACAAAACAACTTATCTCCAAATTCAGAATCCGCTTGTGACTCAGAAACCACGTCTAGGTTCAACGCACGACAAATGAGATCTCAGGAGTTAGGAAAGGTATGGTGCATTATGGGAAGAGGGAGGAGCTTGAGGCTTGTATCCTAAAGTCTTGGAAAAGTGTCCAAGTTGGATCCATTGTCAGATCTGCGACCCATCAGTGAGGAAGAATGAAAAGAACAATATCAGATACACAGGTTGCGATGAACGAGTGCTCCAGCTTAAAATGCTAAACTCTGTGAAAATACTGCATTTTTCCAATACTTAGAAAGTACAAGTTTGGGATTTACCAGTAGTTTTACTAGACATATTGAAAATCAGGGTCGCCACTTATTGGTGACTTCAGGGATTATTTTTGGCTTTTTTGCCTACTTTTGTTTGGTGTTTTTTGCTAACACTATCTAGGCAACCAAGCTGAATAGCAGCAAAACAAAGTAGGGAAAAGCAAAAAAATAAAAATGTCCAGACTGACAAGAGCACCTTGGTAAATAATGGAACAATTCATTATTAGATTTTAATTAATTCCATGCCTGCCTCAATAATCTCAGGACCAAAGACTGACAAAAACATCAAACCAAAAGAGTCAAGAAAATGTCAGAAAGCTGTCCCTCAAGCATCAGTAGGGCAGTGTGAGATGGTGAATGGTGCTGCCAAAGTAATGGGGCACAAGCACTTAAGAAAACACTGAGTGGGGCACAAACACTCGAGAAAGCACTGAGGCAGAGAACATAGTAGTGGAGCAGAAAAGCTCAAAGTCTTTCTGATCAAACTGCATAGAATCAATGCAAACCAAAGCTTAGTTACAAATCAAGCCAGCTATTAGTTCATGTGAACAATGGAGTTTTATGCCACCATTCCAAATCTGTAACTCCAAAGATACCAATACCACTAATAATGTCAATAACACTGATGACTATGGAAAAGTTAATGATAGCAACTAATCAGGACTTCTGAATTGTGCTTGGACCACCAGAAAATATTTCCATAAAATTATTGGTAAATAACAAGAAAAAAATCAAATGCTGAAGCAAATAACTTACAATTTTGACAGATAAAGCACTGCCATTCTACACAGGCACTACTATTCTTGCTTTAGCTTCCTGTACAAGTTCTGCCTCTTTCCTCAGAAGAGACTGAATATTCCATTTAAAAGGCCACTTTCAACTGATAGGATACATTCCATCCTAATTTGACTGTCGCCTTCCTTCCATTCTGCTAAAATCACACCCGACCTTTCATGTTGTAGGTGTTCAACAATGAGCACATGGACTCTGTTTGTCACCTGTCCACAAGGTGCATGCTGTTGAACATCACCTTCAGAACTTGTTTCCCCATGGGTCCCAGTATCCATGTTAAAGGCTAAGGTATTTTACTGTTTAAATCAACCACTTTGGGAGTCAAAGTTGACAAGCGGAAAAGAAAAGAATGCATCAACAGACTTCCTAATGTAGAACTCATATAAACTATTCCATCAATTAGAAGACATTTGTAAGGGCAGGACTTTGTCAAAGCCTAGAAGTACAGCACTAAAGAGGTATGGGCTTCAACTTGGATTTGAACTGAGCCTCTCTGGATTATCTTTTCAGTTGTCTCAACTATAATGCTACTGAACTAGCTGAAAAGTGACCAACATTTAGAAGTGTGTCTTTCCCCCATACATATGTGATTCACACATAAACATACTAATGTGAACAAAAGAAGTGCAGCTACACATAGATATTTATTCATTTACTTGCATTTTTAAAAATGTATTTTTATCAAGTACAAATAAGTGGGCTGATACCCTGATCTTTTTTCATCCAAGATCAGGGCTGACTATGGAACTCATACACGAGTTAGATACAGAAACACTTTCTCCTCTTAAACACAATACACTGGTAATCAGAGAACTACTTCAATAAAATCCAAGAACAAGGACTCAAATAAACTGCTGTATTAATTGGTAGTACAGCTCCTGGTCAAAACCTAGGAGCATAGCACACACTTTTTTTTAGAGCTAAATGAATGGCATGAAAGATAAATTGCTGGTAAGCACTGGATGACATAGGGCTAGAACAAGTGGAAAATGAAAAATGCACTGGACTTTATGTGTAAATGCTGCAGCATAATCATAAATTTACTAAACTGTAAGAAATAAAAAAAATTCAATTGCAGTTTATAAAAAATGCATGTCATGGAAAGAAACATGAGAAACAGTTTTTATTTGTGGGTGCTAAAAGTATGCAAAAAGTGAATAGTATGGGAAAATATGAATAAGAAATTTCATAGATAAAAAGATTCAATAAGAGCTATGTTGTGATGTTTGAATGAAACAATGCAGCACAATGTAATGTAATGCAATGCCTGTTCAAACAATCTAAACATTGAAGTTGAAAGAAAATTAGTTAAAAGTGTCTATGTGCCAATTGTTTACTTTTCTAGGCCATCAGATGTTAATAATGGGTCAGAAATTACTTACTCATGAAAATAAGACTAGGAAGTACTCAATGTTGTTTCAAATAGATGGACTAAAATTTATTTCAGTATTAGGCCATCTGACTTGTTAAAAGCTTACTGTGGTGAAAAAGATTCATGATGTACATGTGCAGAGGTATAACATGTTTGACCGTTATGAACGTTTATATAAATACCTGAGATATTTGCCTTGGCCGTTATGACCGTTTATATAAATACCTGAGATATTTGCCGTGTACACATTGTATTCACACAAATCCTGCATTTGTATTAGTCATGCATACTCAAAAGAAACTCCATGGAATTAAGAGGTAAGACTGAAAGAGAAGTGCGCAAAATATAGTGTAAGGGTGTGATTAAGAAACAGAACAAGCTTACTGACATTCTGAATGGTATTGTTATTGTTGTTAAGCCTGACAAAGAGTTGCACGTGTAGGTTGCAGTATCATTTAATACTCATTCCTAGCCTAAGTGATTTGTGTGCCCTTAAGATGGCTGCCTGAAAAAGGTAAAACATGGTGTTGCTGTGTGGAATGGAAACCAGTTTTGAAATGTATTACGTCATTAGCACCTACATAAAAGTTTTATGATGTGAATAACCTAATGCAAACATGGTAGGTGTTGCAATTTTATAAAAGGGATTCCTTGTGGTATGTGTTTCAAAGCATTTGTTGAATGTTAGAAGAGAGATGCACATGTTAAGAAGAAATTTCTTTTGATTGGTAATTTGCTTATGGCTTTAAGAAGTTTTATCAGTATATTTATGATGAGGTACATGCTGACCATGATCACAAACCATTACAGGATATTTTCAAGAAGTTGTTACACATAGTACAACCAAGGTTACAGAGACTGCTGTTATGTTTGCAGAAATATAATCAGCAAGATATTTAAGACACAAGGTCAAATGCATGACATAAGTACACTGAGCTACTATGCATCTAGAAGCTGTTTATATAGGGGTGCCCATCTTGCCCAGCAGGTCTAACCCATTCATCTAAATGGAAGCAAGTAAGTAAATAAAAATAAATAAATAAATAAAATAATGAACTGAATTTTAGCTAATTTATTCCTCTGGTACACACAACAGAAATGAAAGAAGCTCAAAAACGTTCAGAGATGCACTGAGGAAGATACAGAAATTAGGTTGCTCAAGGAAGTCTCCCTAAAAGGCTGACCTAGGTAGAAGGAGATTTGGCTATATGCTTTAATTTAAAGTGGAGACACATTCTATCATGGATCTGTTGTTCAAATGAGAGAATTTTTTGTGTACTTTTTACCCAGTGGCTGCTGACCATCGAGCCTCCCTTGGTTGGATTAGAGCCCATTCACTCCCTCACATTGGTATCCCCATCCTGGGAGCAAGTGCTGTATGGAGTGACTGTTATTCAAGCAGCCAAGTGTCTGCATTGCTGTTCTATCAATACAGGTATGTAATTTAAGCCTTAGCCTCACCACTATGCAGGAAAATGCAAATTGCATTACAGTGGTGACCACTATGCCATCCTTTTGTGAGTGCATGCCCATATAAAGCAATAATAAAGGCTACCCCATAGGCTGCTTGATGGAAAATGCCCATCATAGGACATCTCCTATGTTGTCACCCTCCTCCAAAGGGTTGTGATATCATATGGCCCCCAGTCTGCAAACAACCCCCAAGATAGCATGCTCACCTTCCCCACAGCAGCTACTATGGATACCTAAGCTGTTACTGGGTCACCTGTATAATATTCAGGGTTTTATCCCTTTACATTAAGCAGATAAATGTAATTGTGACAAACGAGCTAAGACATAACATAGCTCACAAGCCATGTACGGTAGCAGTTAAATATAAGGGAAGCATCTATGATGAGCTTTTATCACCAAGCATATCAACTCAATTGAAGCAAGTAGCACTCCAGCATACCCTTATGAAACTCAGTCAGTGATGTCATATCCATTGTTAGGAAGATTATCTCACAAAGTTGGAAAAGATCTTTTCCAGCATCAGGATGGCATACCTTATAAACATTTTACTATTTGAAGTTACAGAATCTATTAAACTAAGTAACAAAAGAATCAAGGTGACACTACTGCATTGAAGTCTATATTTGCAAGGCATGGAATTCCTGAAGTTGTATAAGCATGTTTTATAAGCCACTGAATCAATGACAACCAGAAAGCTTTGAAAGTTTTCCTGAGCATCAACAATTTGAGAAAAATAAAAGTTAACAAGGATACTGGATACATGGTGTTACTGGATGGAGAAGCTTATTTTTATGAGGTGAAATCCATGTTGGCCCATGACGCTTTTTATCAGTCAGTTCTAGTGTTATACAAAAGGTGTATAAAAATATTGGTATTCACAAAAAGAATTAGTAGGTGAAAGTTTTTGGATGCCAGTTTAGCAACTTATTTAAAGTTGACAGACCAAGGCAGGCATAACAATCCTATCCAATAACTGAGTTGCTGCCTATATTTGCAGTAAATAAGCTTAAGATGATGACGTTCTCTTTCCATTCATGCATAAAAGATTCATTAGATTACCATGATCCACCCAGAAGGTCAGAAAAGAACTCTGCACCACGATTAAACCACTTTTAATAGCAAACACGTAAAACCACTCCAAATTAACGCTGTTACAAAATATTGCGTTTTCGTCCTCTCAAACCATAGGACTTCATCAGATAATAATAAGCATACGTTAATTATTACTTTATATATTAATCAAATTTTAAAATCAACCTATCATAAACAATGCATTTTGTAATTAACAAATCAGGATATTAAGGCTCATGAATATTAAAACGTACCAATTAAAACATTTATTTGTTGATGAAATGCAACGTTATTTTCACTATTAATGTTGAGGGTCAAATCAAACGTTCTTAATTCAATCCATGTTGGTTGCATATCTTAAAAAATCAATAAATACACATATTTATAAAATAAATAAAAAATAATAAATAAATAAATAAATAAATAAATGAATCAATGTGACAACCCATTCTGTTTGTTTAAAACTTCATCCCACAATGTAATGCTGCCACCTTCTGGTAAAATTGTTAATACCAAGGGAATTAAATTTCTGCTGCTCTTAATTTTAATACTGGAGCTAAAGAGAGGTGTTCGTTCAATCCTGGAATTTTTGTGGCATCCAATTTAATTTGCCACCATAGCTCCTTGTATTGGAGTGGTTTTACGTGTTTGCTATTAAAAGTGGTTTAATCGTGGTGCGGAGTTCTTTTCTGACCTTCTGGGTGGATCGTGGTTATTTTTTAGTATCTTTTGACTTTTATTCGTAGTGGTGCATTCATTAGATTACATCAACAAAATTAATCAAATCTCTGTGGGCAATTGATACATTTTTATGAGTACTGATATATGCAGTTTGTATGCACTGATCCTTCAAGACATGGTGCACATGGTAAGGGAATTTTTGTTTATTTTTCATGGTGCTACAATCTTTTAAGGTCTACTCATAACAAGCAAGAGACTAATATAAAGCAACCTGAAGTTGTACAAGGATCATGACAATTACAGGCAATCTAAAGAATGCATAGAAAAATACAAATAACACTTACTTATATTTTACTTGCATGGATCTAGAAAACTTGAAGAGCCCCAGTGGCCTAATGCATAAGTCTCACAGTTTGTGGGTTCGTGTCTGACCTTGGGTGGTATACGTTTGTATGTCAGACACTAATGTCATTTTCAAACATCTGTGAAAAATCATATTCCTTCTAATTCTTTTACTACCACATATTCCAACAATACTGGTAGTATTAGAGACGTACTTAAAAGTAATTAGAATAAAGTTTTTAAAGGTTCTATTAATAACATTATTGGTAATGATCCAAAAATGGTATTCAGGAAAGGCTACAACATGAAACACGTGTTTGAAAGAGGTATTAGCATTGCTAGTAATATTTCAGGAAAAATGTAAAAATGTGGCTGTTGCAAACAATGTAGAATTAATTTTGATGTTTTGAACAACATAGTCAAAGCTATGGTAGAGTTATTAGCTGCCCTAGCAGGTATGATTGCAACACTAAGTCAGTGGTTTAGTTAGCATAATGTTGCTCATCTGAGGCATTTTATGATGGTAAGACTGAGTGTTGACTTAAAGTCAGGATATACAAACACTGGACCATCCATCCATAATCCCTTTTTCCCATTTTTACACATGAGGTCGGGCTGTCACTTTAATAGTAACAATCATCTAGAGCCAAGGTTCACACAGCCGACATAAAGAAAAAAGTTGATAAGTAGACATTATTTAAGTATTCACTTGTATGCACCAATTAAAAAAAAAAAAAATATATATATATATATATATATATATATATATATATATATTTTTTTTTTTTTTTTTTATTTGGCAAAATTAAAAATACTGAGAAAACAGGTCCTTGGAATGAAAAGTTGGAGAAAATAGAATTTGGCAACTGAAACTGTGAGTTGACAAACCACCAGGGTCTAACGATCAATTGTCTGCAAGTTTTATTCTAAAGTTGAAATCTTATGAAGTATATGAACAGTTTTTCAGGCCAAAAAAGTATTACAGTTTTATTATTCATAAGTGAATTACTTTTATTTATTGCTAAAACAGCTGTTAATTGTTTTGTATTTTGTATATGTGTTTTGATTTGGGGGGTTTGGTCACACAATATGTACATGTTTTTAGCATATAAGGAATATACTTATGATGTCATTCAGTTTTGATAAAGTCCTTCGAGAGGAAGATCTTAATTGGATTAACTAACAAACAGACAAAATTGATTTCAACTTATCCTGTAGCATTTCACTTGGGATTTTTCTATTGGTTTTTACTTTTAGGCATTCTCATGGGAAGTCAGTTATTGTTAATAGTGAGTCTTTTTACTGTTAGACCTGACAATGACTTCCCAGGATATGACTACTTCTTCTTCAGCTATGTCTTTACCTGGTGATTTTACTCCCCTTATTTTGCCAGCTTGCCCATTTTGTGGAACCATTTAATATCAGTAATACAGCAAATGGGGAGGTTGCAAGCTCTAGTGAAAGTGCTAACAACATAGTGAAGACTGCTAATCCCATTCAAAAGAAAGTACAGTTGTGTAGGTTGAACGTGCCATAATAATAGATGTTTGCATGATCACTGCTGCAGTAGTTTTAGCCATATGATTTACATCCTTCCAAGGATATAACAGCCAGCCAGCTTCCAAAGATACAAGGCATCTTCCACGCACCCACACTGTTAAGGAGCTTGAGGTAAGCTGGCTAAAAGACAAGTTTGGGTGTGAAGCCCTTCAGAGCTTTACTGCTGACAAAATTTATGCTCCTCTGTGGTATTCCAGGATCGACTGTCAGCATTTGCTTTCCTTTGCTGGGCAGATAAGTTCCCTGGGTGGATGTTTTATTACTTTCCTCTTCAGGAAAGTTATTTTAAAGCTAGGAGTGTTGTGTTTTAATGGACTGTCTCAAGAAGGTAACGTATTTTTAAATGGAGCACTAGTTGTTTCTGTCAGTTTAAAAATAGTGTTATTTAACTGCTAAACTATTTTCTGTGGAGAAATTGTGATCTAACTGATAAACTATTTTCTGTGGAGAAAATGTGTTTATTTTAAGGTTGTGGGGCTGCCATAGTGTTTGAAAGTGTTTTTACTGTGTTTTTCTGTCAAAAAAGTAACTTTTGTGGACTGGTAGTTTTACTGGCATTGATGTTTGTTTTCCCCATGATAGATCAAACAGGCTTTGAGTTAATGGAATTGTTAAATAGTCATAACATTGAAGTTTTCAGCTCACTAGCTGATAAAAACACCCTCTATGGAGGGTTGGGCCTTGGGGTAGCAACCTGAGCCTGTAAAACCCATACCTGCTACAGAAACAAGTGCTGAAAGGTGCTCTTTGCCTGATGGTACATTAACAGGAAAGAGAGAGCGTTGCTAAAAAAAGTTTTGAATTAATTTATTGCACATCACTTAGTATTTAACACATATATATCCAATTACGTGAAAGTTTTTTTTTTCCAAAGTAGATACAGTGAGAAAAAAATATATGCAAACACAAATCAAAGGAAATAGAAAGGGGCAGAATTTATCACGAAGCTAAAAAGGTTTTCTTTGTCCCAAGAAAATTAATCTGTGTGAACCATCAAAATCTGATTACAACAAACATTTTTTTCAGGTAGATGTACAGACAGAAATGAATGAGAAGGTTTCATTATCAGAAAATGCATTTTTAGACAGATTCCAATCAAACGCAACAATTGGTCAACAAGATACAGCAGACAATATATTACTATTATACCAGGAAGAGGGATCATAACAAGAATCAGCATCAGTTCTTAATACATTCAATGAGCACACCTTGATGAATATGGTTAAATCTGGTGAACTGAGAATTTACACTGATGGTGATTTTAAGATTGATAATTATTGTAAGGTTAAGAGTTGAGACTGAGCCCTTTCATGTCAAGATGTTTAAAAAAGGGATTTCCTTTTGTGCCAATGATGCAGGCCAACTTATCTTCTATGTTAATTGACTTGAAAATGTATGTATGTAAATTAAACTTACAATTGATGTTTTATAATGAAATCACATGAAAAGGTAAGGGATAGTTTTTAAGATGAAAACACTCCTTCACAACTAGCTATACAGATCCTTGAAAATACATGGCTGACATTAGTCGGATGTATTGTGAAAAATGTAAATTCAGGTTTTATAATCTAACTCAAGATGAGCTTGTAGCTCTACGCATCATTTCAATGGATAGATCAATTAGACTGATGAAACCTGACAACGTTGGTGTCCCGGTCATTATGAGCCAACCTGATTATTGTTTAGTAATGTTAGGAATACTTAACTACAGTTGCTGTTATGTTAATGTACCTCTGAATGAGATTAACCCGGCCACTGGGGATGCACAAGCCAGTGCATTTCTTTGTGCCGGTCCCAAGCCCGGATAAATGGGGAGGGTTGCGTCAGGAAGGGCATCCAGCGTAAAAATTCTGCCACAACACTTATGGCGCAAAAAATTCATATTTCCATACCGGATCGGTCGAGGCCCGGGTTAACAACAGCCGCCACCAGTACTGTTAGCCAACAGGGTGCTGGCAGAAATTGGGCTACTGTTGGCCGAAGGAGAAGAGGAGGGCGAAGGCATGCCCGAAGGCAGGAAGAGAGGAGGAAGGTTAGGAGTGTAGCAGTGAGGGTAGGAACTTTGAATGTTGGCAGTATGACTGGTATAGGAAGAGAGCTAGCTGATATGATGGAGAGAAGGAAGGTTGATATATTGTGCATGCAAGAGACCAGATGGAAGGGAAGTAAGGCCAGGTGTTTAGGAAACAGGTTCAAATTGTTCTTTCATGGTGTGGATGGCAGGAGAAATGGGGTAGGGGTTATACTAAGGGAACAATATGCCAAGAGTGTTTTAGACGTGAAGAGAGTGTCTGACAGAGTGATGTTTATGAAGCTCGAAATTGATGGTGTAATGATGAATGTTGTTAGTGCATATGCTCCACAAGTTGGGTGTGCGATGGATGAGAAAGAGAAATTTTGGAGTGAGTTGGATGAAGTTGTGGTGAGTGTACCCAAGGGTGAGAGACTAGTGATTGGAGCGGACTTTAATGGGCATGTTGGTGAAGTGAACAGAGGGGATGAGGAAGTGATAGGTAGGTATGGTGTTAAGGAGAGGGAATGAAGAAGGTCAGATGATTGTGGATTTTGCGAAAAGGATGGACATGGCTGTGGTGAATATGTATTTTAAGAAGAGGGAGGAGCATAGGGTGACGTACAAGAGTGGAGGAAGATGCACACAGGTGGATTATATCCTATGTAGGAGGGCCAGTCTGAAGTAGATTGGAGACTGTAAAGTGGTGGCAGGGGAAAGTGTAGTTAAACAGCATAGAATTGTGGTCTGTAGGATGACGTTGGTGATCAAGAAGAGGAGGAGGAGTGTGAAAGCAGTGCCAAGGATTAAATGGTGGAAGTTAAAAAAGGGTGATTGTGAAGTGGAGTTTAGGGAAGAGTTAAGACAGGCACTGGGAGGCAGTGGAGAGTTACTGAATAGCTGGGTAACTACAGCAGAACTAGTAAGGGAGACTGCTAGAAAGGTGCTTGGTGTGACATCTGGACAGAGGAAGGAGGACAAGGAGACCTGGTGGTGGAATGAGGAAGTACAGGAGAGTATACAGAGGAAGAGGCTGGTGAAGAAGAAGTGGGATTGTCAAAGAGGTGAAGAAAGTAGACATGAGTATAAGGAGATGAGGCGCATGGCAAAGAGAGAGGTGACGAAAGCTAAAGATAAGGCGTATGGAGAGTTGTATGAGAGATTGGACACTAAAGAGGGAGAAAAGGACCTGTACTGATTAGCTAGACAGAGGGTCAGAGCTGGGAAAGATGTGCAGCAAGTAAGGGTGATAAAGGATAGTGAGGGAAAGTTACTCACAAGAGAGGAGAATGTGTTGTGTAGATGGAAAGAGTATTTTGAGAGGCTGATGAATGAAGAGAATGAGAGAGAGAGAGAGAGAAGGTTGGACGATGTGGGGATAGTGAATCAGGAAGTGAAACAGATTAGCAAGGAGGAAGTAAGGACAGCTATGAAGTTGATGAAGAATAGAAAGGCTGCTGGCCCAGATGACATACCAATGGAAGCATGGAGGTGCTTATGAGAAATGGCAGTGGAATTTTTAACTAGATTGTTTAATGAAATTTTGGAAAGTCAGAAGATGCCTGAGGAGTGGAGAAAAAGTGTTTTGGTACCTATCTTTAAGAATAAGGGTGATGTGCAGAGCTGCAGTAACTACAGAGGGATAAAATTGATCAGTCACAGCTTGAAGTTATGGGTAAGAGTAGTAGAAGCTAGGTTAAGAAGGGAGGTGATGATTAGTGATCAGCAGTATGGTTTCATGCCAGGAAAGAGCACTGCAGATGCAATGTTTGCTCTGAGAGTGTTATTAGAGAAATACAGAGAAGGTCAGAAGGAGTTGCATTGTGTCTTTGTAGACTTGGAGAAAGCATATGACAGGGTGCCTAGAGAAGAGTTGTAGTATTGTATGAGGAAGTCGGGAGTGGCAGAGAAGTATGTAAGAGTGGTACAGGATATGTACGAGGGTAGTGTGACAGTGTTGAGGACTGCAGTGGGAGTGACAGATCCATTTAAGGTGGAGGTGGGATTACATCAAGGATCAGCTCTGAGTCCTTTCTTATTTGCAGTGGTGATGGACATGTTGACAGATGAGATCAGACAGGAGGCCCCGTGGACTATGATGTTTGCAGATGACATTGTGATCTGTAGTGAGAGTAGGAATCAGGTTGAGGAGACTCTGGAGAGGTGGAGATATGCTCTAGAGAGCAGAGGAATGAAGGTCAGCAGGGCTAAGACAGACTATATGTGTGTAAATGAGAGGGAGGGTAGAGGAATGGTGAGGATGCAGGGAGTAGAGTTGGTAAAGGTGGACGAGTTTAAGTACTTGGGATCAACAGTTCAGAGTAATGGTGAATGTGGAAGAGAGGTGAAGAAGAGAGTACAGGCAGGGTGGAATGGGTGGAGAAGAGTGTCAGGAGTGATTTGTGACAGACGGATACCAGTAAGAGTGAAAGGGAAGGTCTACAAGAGGATAATGAGACCAGCTATGTTATATGGGTTGGAGACAGTGGCATTGACAAAAAGGCAGGAGTCAGAGCTGGATGTGGCAGAGTTAAAGATGTTAAGGTTTGCACTCGGTGTGACTAGGATGGATAGGATTAGGAATCAGTATATTAGAGGGTCAGCTCATGTTGGACAGTTTGGAGACAAAGCAAGAGAGACGAGATTGCGTTGGTTTGGACATGTGCTGAGAAGGGATGATGGGTATATTGGGAAAAAGATGCTAAGGATGGAGCTGCCAGGTAAGAGGAAAAGAGGAAGGCCTAAGATAAGGTTTATGGACATGGTGAGAGAGGACATGCAGGCGATTGGTGTGACAGAGCAAGATGCACAGGATAGAAAGAAATGGAAAGAGATGATCCGCTGTGGCGCCCCTAACGGGAAAAGCCGAAAGATGATGACGATCTCTGAATGAGATTAAAGTTTAAGATGTAATGTTCATCAGAAACTATTACATATTTAGATATACAACTAGATAAAAATAAGGATGACATAAAAACTAGTGTATTTAAGAAATCTGTACATGCTAATAGATATACACACAGATGTAGCATGCATGCTCCACATACATTCAAGGGCATAATCAAAAGTCAGTTTAGTAGGGTCAGTAGACTCAACACTGATGAACAAACAAACAAGAGGCAGATGGATGAGATGGCCTCAGAATTTATTGAGAGAGGATATACAAGAGATATGGTGTTTCAAGTTATGGATGATGTTATAAAAGGAAGGGTGGATGAAATAGCACCCTATTTTACCTCAAAAAATGAGGTTGTGCAACAATGAGAAATTAACCTGAGACAATAATAAGTTGAGGTATGTTACAACATTTAGCAATAGAACGTATGATGTGGAGAGGATTATAAGAAAAAAAATTGGAACATACATTTAACTATGCCTGAGTTGAAAGAGGTTATTAATAAACAACCTGCTTTTGCTTACAGGAACAAAAGGAACCTTAAAAGAAGGTTATGTTATAAAGATTTAGATACAAACAAATATAAAAATAATTTAAAACAGGGTACATTTCCACGTCTATGTTGTAGCTGTTGCAAGGATATTCTGACTGACATATATTTTACTCATCCTACCAGTAAGATTGAATTTATTTTTCATTGCTATGCTTGCTGTAACACCACACAAATTGTATACTTAGCCACTTGTGCACAATGCCCACTGTTCTATGTAGGAAAATGTGGGCAAAGATTAAAAGAACATATCACTGAACATAAGTCAGAAATAAAGAGAAAGGCATGGGACATTTTTTTTTTTTAATTTAGGGTTATTAAAGTAGTACATAAAACTAACAGAGGTGGAGATATAAATAATATATTAGAAAATATAGAATTTTCATGGATTTTAAGACTAATGGCAGATGCACACCCTGGATTGAACAATGCAGTGAGCTTAAAACCTGTACTTCATAGGAAAAACTTTATGTTGCACTAATAAATTACTGTTATTTTTATTGCTTATTGTTTAATATGCATTTTAATTTTACTGGCTGGCTGTGTCATATGATATGTGTGTCTTAATTATTTAAATGTTCTTACAAAACAGTTTTTGTAAGCACTGAAGAAGGGGAAACCCGAAAGCTTTGCTCTTATTTGAATTTGTTTTATTAAATAAGTGAACGTTTCTGTTGTTCGTTTTTTGGATTGTTACTGATGTGGGTGTTGGCAGGGTGAAGTTTTCACTGAACCTGTCTGCCAGCAGGTTGGCTATATCCACAACGTTTGTGTATGTGGTGTTCTTGACCACCAATTCAGACTAGATTTGGTTGTTATCTTTGAGACTGTGGACATAGGTGAAGAAGGCCTTATGATTGTCCTTAGTGGATATGGCCAATTTGGATTTGAAGTTAGCCTTAGAAGATTTCACCAGTGACCTTATTTGCTTGTTCAGACAAAGGAGAGATTTATTCCAGCTTGGCACCTGCTCCTTCTTGGTCATGGACATATTTTCTTTTCCTTTTAATATAGAGTTTTTTTATTGCTGCTGTCCACCAGACAGGTTTTCTCTTCCTTGAGGAAGATGATTTGGTTCTGTCAGGTATTGCTGAGTCCATGCAGCTATGTAGGTGCTCATATAGTTTTTTGGTGAAGGCTTGGACATTAGTGCTAGTTCCAACTGAAGGGATGGTGGCTGTGAAGCTGTTTAAACCTGCTCTCAGGAGGTTGTAGTCAGCTTTGGGAAAGTTTCTTTGTTTGACCCTGGCAAGGAGGGATCGTCAGGAGAGATGGTGACTTCGAAAGCGATTGCTTTATGGTCGGATCTTACCAAGGAAGATGACACTGTAGGGGTGCTACAGTGGCTGCTCATGTTGGTTAGTACCAGGTCCAGGATATTTTCACCTCTGGTGATGGTGTCGACCAGCTGACCCAATGCACTGGCACTGATGAAGTCGAGGAATTTCTGAGTGTTCATATATGGGCTAGAATAGGTCTTCCACTTTATGGTTGGGTAGTTAAAGTTGCCCAGGATCAGGGCAGAGGGCTGAATCTTGATGGATTCAAGTAAGTCCAGATAGGTGAAGTGGGCTTCCTGAGTCATGGCTAGGGATCTGTAGCTAGCTATGATTTTAATGGATGTTTTGTCAACACTTAACTGCACCTGGAGTGTCACCTGTGTGTCATACTGTTGGACCAACCTGGAGGTGTGTATGTCTTTGATAAATATTGAAACTCTACCTTCTTTGGCTTTGTAGCCTTCCATTTGGGATCTGAAAGTATGGTAGGGTGAGCAACCTGGTAAGGCTGGGGCAATCTCCGCAGCTTTGAACCTGCACAAATGTCAGCATCTTCCAGGGTGAGAATTGCTTGCAATGAGTGCAGTTTCATGTTAAGACTCTTAACATTTAGCAGCATGACCTTTAAATTTCATTTAGAAGAATTTTTCACGTTGGTAATTTTGTCCCCATGACTTTGCCTATAAAAGACACTATGGGGGAGGCAAGAACCTTTGCCAGAAGCCTGAAGCCCAGGGAAGACAGATGAAGGCCATCTCTGGCAAAGCATCATGGTTTGTCAATCATGTCCCCCCAGGCTGCCAGGTACTGGATCCCCTTGGAATGACACCAGAAACTACTAAGCCAATTGTTAAAGTGAAACATTTTCTGTTTGTGTTGAGGTATCATTCTGGGTGATGGTAGGATGATGCTTAAGGCTAGGGCCATACCTGTCTGGAACACATATTCAGTGAGCTCAATCATGTCTCTCTTCATACAGTCCAGAGAGGTATGTCTCAAGTCATTCACATCAACATGGACTAAGACAGACTCATAACAGTAACTGCTGTTGACAGACTTGAGTGCATGTGTGATATCGTGGATTCTAGCACCTGACAAGCAACTTACTGTGACTTTCTCCTTATCTAGCCTGGTGAAGGGCACATCTGTGTGTCTCACAATAGAGTCTCCTATGACTAGTATGTTGGGTTTGTGGCTGGGCCTTAGAGGCTGTGAGACACAGGCGTGTGTACTATGTGTGGTGTTTGGTGCTGTGGGTTGTGATGTGCATGTGTGTTTTTGCCTTGGAATGGCTTTTGTTTAGGTATGTTTTTGCTCAGAACCTCTGCGTATGTGGGAGTGTGTCATACAGGTGTGTGTGCTGTTAGAGGTGTGGTGTTTGTGGTGTTTGAGCAGACAACCTTTTCAGTGCCAGATGTACTGGCTTGTGATTGAGACAGCAAGGATTCTAGGTTCTTAATGTAATTGCGTTTCTCACATATTGTATTCCTAGGTGGTAGTAGTCGATTGTTACATACCCTGAACTAGAACCCAGGACCATCTGCACTCCAGTCCAACACTCAACATGTGTCACCAGAGGATTTGTTTGTCACCACTTTAGTTAATTAACTAAGGATTCCTAGCATTTTTTAAGTTTGTTAACTACTGTTAAGCATTTAGAGTTAGCATTTATAGTTACATATGACATTATGAACTTGTGCAGTGTTATTCCATGGCACTGGTTGGGGAGGGATGAAAGCGCTCAGTAAAGCTATTATTTTATGTGAATTCCATTGTGTAAGCATCCTTTTAGCATTATCACTATCACGGTTACTAGTCTCTTAATAATGTCTCATGTTTTGTAATTTTAATTTTCTTGGTTATGATACTGGCATTCACTGGTTTAAGCTCTCCTCAAAAAAAAGGAAGCAAATCTGGTGGTCCCCTGCCATAAACAAACTCTACAACAGAAGGAGGAAACTGATGTGGAATAAGGTGATTTCCCAACACTGGAAAAACTCCCTTATCAGCCTCAACAAAAGGTTGAGATCCCTCATCAAATCCTCTAAAGCTAGCTATGAAAACAGAATTGCAGCAGATAGTAAAGACAACCACAAGGCCTACTATAGTTATGTAAAGAATCTCCATGGCAATACCTAGATTTGCTCTGATCTACTGCACAATGGTACCTCCTATACAGAGCCAACAGATATTGCCAATATACTGGCTGACAGATTCAGTGCCTACTTTACACCCCCAAAGGACCAATCACAATACCAGTAGATTGCCAGGCACCCAGTATTACTGCTGCACAGGTTAAAACAGCACTGTCCAAGGCCAAAAATACAGCTTCTGTGGGACCTGACAATATCCCCGGCTGTGTTCTACATGAACTACAGAGTGAACTGGCACCTCACCTGTGTGCCTTGTTCAATCACAGCTTCATCTCAGGCTTTGTCCCTACCAAATGGTGCACTGCTACAGTCAACCCTCTCCACAAGGGAGGAGCGACTACAGACCCTAGGAACTATGGCCCATTAGCCTGATGAGTCTGATATGCAAAACTATGGAACACATCATCATGGGCTTAATAAGCAAGGATATAGGGAATCTCCAAACTCTGAATCCTACACAGTTTGGTTTTGTGATGGATAGATCATGCCTGCTCAACTTGGTCAACTTCTTTGAGTAAGCCACCAAAGCTATGGATGAAGGCAAGGTGGTTCATACAACCTACCTTGATCTAGCCAAGGCCTTTGATACCATTCCCCAGTCAAGAATCATAGAAAAACTCTCAAAGCTAGGCATCAACCCCTATATCGCTAGCTTGGTTGCAAACTGGCTCACAGATAGAACCCACAGTGTGAAAGTAGTCCAAGCAGGACTGTTGACCAGTTATGAGTGGAGTCTCACAGGGTTCAGTCCTGGGTCCTCTCCTGTTTGGTATCTACTTCTCTAAAGTCCAGACCAACATGAAGGGACTCTGGCTGACAAGTTGGCACACAATTGCAAGTTAGGAGCTATTATTAACTCCCCAAGTGATGTTGACATCCTATAGAAAGGCCTCAATGAGACCAATGATTGGTGTCAGAACCATGGCCTTAAGTTCAATGCCAAAAAATGTGTCGTCATCCCCTTTGGGAAAAACCTGGTTCCCTTGAATTGTCACATCGATGGTAGTCCACTGAACACAGAAGGCGTTATAACAGATCTAGGAACACAGGTTGACAGCAACCTCTCTTTTGACCACCACATTGCCACTGTGGTCAGAAAGTCCTTCCATGTGGCACATCTAATTATTAAGGGTTTTGCATCCTGGAAGAAGGAGGTCATTGTCTCCCTCTACTCTTTCTTCATTAGGCCAGTTGAGTACAATGCCACATTTGGCATGTACCTCACTAGACACCTGCAACAACTGGAGAGGCTGCAAAAGTACCTCACAAAGAGGATCCTAGGCCTTAAACACTTGTCCTCCATGGACAGACTCAAAAACTCCAACTATTCTCTGTCTCATATCACCTACTTAGAGGTGATCTCTGCTTGACTTACAAAGCCATGTCTGACGCAGCTCTGTTAGAAATGCTCCATCTAAAGAAATCCCAATCCCTCTACACCACACGCTCCAGAGACCTCAACCTCATTACCACAATCAACAGAACATGCTGGACGGACAGGTTCATAACCCAGAGACTGCTCATGCTATGGAATGGACTTCCCATACATGTCAAGCAGAGCACCTTACTGGCCCTCTTCAAGATAAACCTTGATGAGTGGATGGGAAATAGAAAATTCACCCCGGGGATCACTCCAGTGGCTCTGCTCGACAGAGGCACTATGAACTAAGGTTGGGTGGCACAATCCCAGGGTAATCCTAAGGGCTAGACTTGTAAAGACTCCAGGGTCATTAGCCTACTACACACCTATGAATCCATGAACCTATGAACATTCAGTAATTTGGCTGGCATTGACATGAGGTTGATTGAGACAATTATGGGAGTTGTTTTAAAAAACAATTTTCTGTTTTTTAAACTAAATAATTCAACAAACTAATAAAAAATAAAACATGGAAAAAGCACCACGCTAGGAAACAAAAACTGTATGTTAGCGCTTTCGTTTACTAAAAATATGTAAACTTCTTTAGAAGGTCTGAAGGTAATTTTCTGGTTTTTGATGGTGAATATTTTAAAAAAGTCTGGGGTGTTGCTATAAGAGCTGCAGCACCTGTTTACACTAATCTATTTTCAGTTTAGTGGGAACAACAACACATTTTTAAGGGGCATTTTAATGATTACATTAAATACTATGCAACATTTCAGGATGATATGCTTATGATATGGTCAGGATCTCGACAACAGTAAGATGAATTTTTGATTATTTGAAATGGATGCCTGACTTTTCCTATGCAGTTTTGGCAACTGACTTTGATTATTTTGATATACATATTTTTAAAGATTATAGTGAACACAACTTCAGTCTAAGATTTACAAGAAAGCTACATTTTCTAATTCATATTTGAAATTTTCTAGTTGTCATCCTACACATCAGAAATGTGGTTTAGTTAAAGGACAGATGATCAAACTTTCTAGGTTAATTACAGCTGAACAAACATTTTTAGAAGATATTACAAAACTTAAAAGTCATGTTGGTTAATATAGGATATATAGTTCTAAGTTATTGGATGAAACAGCATCCTTTGCTATCATCAATAGAAATAATTTATATACACCTATTTTTCATGATCCTAAAGTCATTAACAACCAAAAAATATAGATGATTTTTTTTCCTTTTTGATGCTTTTACTACTACATATTCTATCAATACTGGTAGCATTAGAGACATACTTAAAAGCAATTGGAATACAGTTTCTACAGGTTCTATTAATACGTTTATTAGTAGTGAACCAAAAATGGTATTCAATAAAGGCTGCAATATGAAATAGATGTTTGAAAGTGACATTAGCATTACTAGTAATGTTTTGGGCAAAATGTTAAAATGTGGTAGTTTTAAACAAAGTACATTTATTTTGAACATTGTGGGCACCACAGTAAAAAATTATGATAGATTTATTAGCTGCCCTGTTAAGTAGGATTGCAATTCTAAGTCAGTGGTTAATTTAGCACATTGTTGCTCATGCGATGCATTTCAGTAAGACTGATCATTTGCTCAAACTTAGGGTATACAAACATTGTACTGGCATAAAGAAAAAAATAGACAAGAATGCATTATTTAAGTATTCACTCATATGCACCAATTAAAAAAAAATATTTTGTAATATTGTCTAAATTAAAAAGGCCTTGGAAAGAAAAGTTGGAAAAATTGAATTATTTTTGCAACTGAAACTGTTTGCTGACCAACAGGGCTGAATGTCTACTTGTCAGTAAATTCTATTCTAAAGGTGAAATATTACAAAGTACGGTAACATTTTTAAGTTAAGAAAATATCATAGTTTAATTATTCATAAGTGAATTGTTTTTGCTTATTGTCAAGCCAGCTGCTAATTGTTTTGCATTTTGTATATGTGCTTTGCTTGGAGGTTTTGGTCACATGATATGTATGTGTTTTTAGTATATAAGGAATTTATTTATGAAGTCATTCAGGTTTGAGAAAGTCCATACAGAGGACAAAAGCATTTAAATGGATTGATTAATAAACAGGTAAATTTGATTATATCTTATCCCGTGACAGTTCATTTGAGAATTTATTATTAGCCATTGGGAATTTGGGCTAGGCTCCATAATGTTTTCTTGCACTACATGCCTAGTAACAATCTATTAACATTCTTCAGTAGAGCATCTAGAGTTACTGATAGTGACAGTGATTTTTCTGTTGTACATCAGTGGTTTAATGCAGAAGTTGATAGCCACCGTTTAACCAATCATGTCAAAGAATCAGTCTAAGAGGTTGTTGGTTGGAGGAAAACTAATTAAAAACCCTCTGGGCTGTTTTACTGCCAAAATTCATTGTAAAGTAACTTTTTCTAAGTTATTTGCATTTTGAGAGCAGTCACCCCTTCCATCACAAGAGGTCGATAGTAAAGGGGCAGATGGTGAGGGTGGCGAGGATGGTGTCTAAGTTCAGCGACTTCCTTGAAGAATGTGAGTTTATTCGTGGCCTTTTTTTGAACAGGGGATACCCGGACCATCTCATATCAGAATTGGTCAAGGAAGCTTGCGGTAAGAGGAAGAATGGGTTATACGTACCAATTTTGTGCAATAATGTAGCACCCCAGAACCCCAAGCCATGCCATATGCAAGACCATGTGAATTACCTTTGCAGTTTTATTACAACTTTCAATGTTGATGCGGGGGACATTTCCTCCATCAAAAAGAAAAATTGGAGTATTTTACGATTAGACATGCAAGGTAACTCACAGTTTGAGATCACACCCAAAGTGGTGTTTAGGAGGTGGTTGAATCTGAAGAGTATTCTACAGATGAAATTGAACCATGCCCTGGTCAGGGGGATGTACAAATGCAATATGTGTAAATACTGTAGGTTTATTAAAGCAGGGACCTTTTTTAGTTTTGGGGAGACCAAATACCCCATCAGGGGTGGATTTAACTGTGCCAGTTCACATGTGGTATATTTGGCTAGGTGCTCTTCATGCCTGATGTTTTATATAGGAAAAACTGACAGTGAACTTCAGGAATGCCTTTATGAACACCTTTATGCCATCAAAAAAGAGAAGATGGAGAATGCGCTTGCCAGGCATGTTAAGGAATACCTTATAGGTTCATAGGTTTATACTAGGCTATCTGCCCGAGGGCATTTACAAGCCTAGCCCATAGTTTTGTGGCTTACGCCACCCCTTTAGTATGGGGAACTATACCCATTATTTTGCTGTGCCTCTGTCGAGCAGTGACACTGAGGTAATCCCTGGGGTATATCTGCGATCTCCCATCCATTGGTCAAGATTTCTCTTGAACAAGGCCAGCGAGGTGCTCTGCCTCACATATACCGGGATTTTGTTCCACAGCATAGGGAGTCTTTGGGTGATGAATCTATCCCTCCAGCACGTCCTATTAATAGCCGTGTTGAGGTTTAAGTCTCCCGCCCTTGTGGCTCTGATGGATCTAGATTTATTGAGGTGAAGCATATTCATCAAATCTGGGTTTGACATGGCCTTGTATGTCAGGCACAGGTCACCTCTGAGCAAGCGGTGGCGACTGAATAGAGCTGAAGTTCTTTCAGTCGGGCAGCATAGGACAGATTTTTGAGACCCTTTACCATTTTGGTGAGGAACTTTTGTGGCCTCTCCAGCTGCTGCAAGTGTCGGGTCAGATACATTCCGAATGGGGCATTGTACTCAATCATTGGTCTGATGAGTGATGAGTACAGGGAAACTATGACCTCCCTTGATCTAGAAGTGAATCCCTTCATGATAAGGTGGGCAATGTAGAAGGTCTTCCTAACTACTTTAGCTACATGGGTGTCGAATGACAGGCTACTGTCAACCTGGGTCCCCAGGTCCCTAATAACTTCTTCTGTGCTTAGTGGATTTCCACCTATGTGGTAGCTGGGGTAACCTTGTTTTTCCCGAAGGGTATGACTATGCATTTTTTGGCATTTAACTTTAGGCCATAGCTCTGGCACCAGTTATCCGTTTCTGTGAGACCTTTCTGAAGGATATCTGTGTCAGATGTGTTTTTGACTACGGCGCCCAGTTTGCAGTCATCTGCAAACTTTGTCAGCCATAACCCTCCTGTGTTTGCTTGTACTTCGGAGAAGTAGATGCCAAACAAGAGTGGGCCCAGGACTGAGCCCTGTGGGACACCACTTGTGACAGGCTTAGAGTCTGACATGGCGCCTGCAACTCTGACCCTGTGGGTTCTGTCGCTCAACCAGTTTGCAACCCATCTTGTGATGTATGGGTTAACATTTAAGCTGATGAGTTTTTCAATGATACCCGAGTGCGGTATTGTATCAAAAGCTTTCGCCAGATCGAGGTATGCTGTATGGACTGCTTTTCCCTCATCAATGGCTTTGGTGACTGTTTCGAAAAAGTCAACCAAGTTTAAAAGGCATGATCTGCCTTTGACAAAGCCAAACTGGGTTGGATCCAAAGTCTGCAAATTCCCTATGTCTTTGTTTATGAGATCAAACACAATGCCAGACACACTAGTCATTGGTGACTCCATAGTCAGACACACTGACGTCCCGCTCACCAGACTGAGTAAGGAGAAGGTCACAGTAAGCTGCCTGTCGGGCGCTAGAATCCGCCACATAACGCAAGCACTCAGGTCTCTCAACAGCAGGTACAAATATGACTCAGTCATTGTCCACGCTGGTGTAAACGACCTGAGACGTACCTCCTTGGACTACATGAAAAGAGACATTGAGGAGCTCTCTGATTATGTAGCCCAGGCAGGTATGACCCTGACCTTGAGCAGTATCCTACCTTCACCAAGAATGATGCCACAATACAGAGATAAGATGATCAGCTTTAACAATTGGCTTAAACACTGGTGTCATTCAAAGGGGATCCAGTGTCTGTCTGCCTGGGATGACATGCTGGACAAGCCACGCTGCTTCAAGGGACGGCTTGCACCTGTCACCCTGGGATTCGGATATTGGCAAAGGCTCTTGCCACCCCATAGTGCCTTTTTAGGCAAGGCTCAAATTCTAAACCTACCACCCTAGAACACAAAAAGGAAAAAACTAAGGGTAATGCTGCTCAATGCCAGAAGTCTAAATCTCAAAATGCATGCACTCGAGGCCCTTCTCAGTATGGAGAACATTGATGTCTGTGCTGTGACAGAAACCTGGTTCAAGGCTCCTGAGAGCACCCCAGCGCTATCAGGTTTTACCTCATATCATGCGTTCCGGCCCCAAAATCCGGACAATACCAAGAAAGGATATTCATCAAGGACACCCACACCTCAAGACTGGTGGCAACGCACGATGCATCGGAGACCATCCAGGTGCAATTAACCATAGGCAAGACTGCTCTGCAAATTGTAGCATATTACAGGCCACCCTCACAAACTCAGGAACCTCACATGGCCTTCCTGAAAACACTAGAGGGGATAAATGTATCACCAAACACCATCATACTAGGTGACTTCAATTACCCTAATATAGACTGGGAACACTACTCAAGCCCAAACACCCTAGCCCAAAAGTTCCTGGAATTCATAAACTCAAATGCCATGGAACAACTAGTCACCATCCCCACAAGAGGAGATAACATACTTGATCTCATCATCACGAACATGGGAGCACAATGTTCAACACCGGAGGTGTACCCCTCACTGGTGAGATCAGACCACAAACTAATCTCGCTGGAGGTCCTCATCCCACCCCACCTGAAATAAAAAAGACCACAGTAAAGAACTTCTCAAAGCCGACTTCACACTTCTAAAGACTAGTGTGGTCTCCTTTAAGGCCCCGAGCCATGGAAAACAGTACTCAAGCCGCTGAATCACTTACAAATGCCTTCTACCAGCACCTGCAGGACTGCATGGATAAGGCAATCCCAAGCAAAACAAAGACTCTTTGTACCAAAGGCAAGCGTCCAGTCTGGTGGACCCCAGCCATAAACAAACTCTACAACAAAAGGAGGAAGCTACTACAAGATAGAGCAAAATCCTTAAAAGGTAAGACACCCTTGATCACTATAAGTAAAAAACTAAGAGCTCTCATAAAATCATCCAAAGCAAATTTTGAGAGAAAAATAGCTAAAGACTCAAAAGACAATCATAAGGCCTTCTTTAGCTATGTTAGAAACCTGGGAGGAAACTCCCAGATATGCTCAGAGCTAGTTCAAAATGATGTGAAGTTTACTGATCCTACAGACATTGCCAACATACTGGCTGACAGGTTCAGTGCAAACTTCTCCCCCCCCCCAAAAGGAGAGATATCTATACCAAACGATTGCAGCCCCCAAACATCTCCAGCGCCCAAGTGAGAACTGCTCTCTCCAAAGCAAAAAACACAGCATCCATGGGACCTGATGGTGTCCCCGGCTGTGTGCTCCATGAACTCAATGAGGAATTAAACCCACAGCTAGGACAGCTGTTTAATCAAAGTCTTACCTCTGGATACGCACTCCAGGAGTGGCGCACTGCAACTGTGGTACAACTTCACAAAGGCGGTGCCTCCACCGACCCTGGAAATTACCGCCCATTAGCTTGACAAGCCTTATCTGCAAAGCCATGGAGAGGATCATAATGGACCTCATAAATAAAGACATAGGAATTTGCAGACTTTGGATCCAACCCAGTTTGGCTTTGTCAAAGGCAGATCATGCCTTTTAAACTTGGTTGACTTTTTGAAACAGTCACCAAAGCCATTGATGAGGGAAAGGCAGTCCATACAGCCTACCTTGATCTGGCTAAGGCCTTCGATACAATACCCCACTCGGGTATCATTGAAAACTCATCAGCTTAAATGTCAACCCATACATCACAAGATGGGTTGCAAACTGGCTGAGTGACAGAACCCACAGGGTCAGAGTTGCTGGCGCCATGTCAGACTCAAAGCCTGTCACAAGTGGTGTCCCACAGGGCTCAGTCCTGGGCCCACTCTTGTTTGGCATCTACTTTTCCAAGTACAAGCAAACACAGGAGGGTTATGGCTGACAAAGTTTGCAGATGACTGCAAACTGGCGCCATAGTAGAAAACACATCTGATACAGATATCCTTCAGAAGGGTCTCACAGAAATGGATAACTGGTGCCAGAGCCACGGCCTAAAGTTAAATGCCAAAAATGCATAGTCATACCCTTCGGGAAAAACAAGGTTACCCCTAGCTACCAAATAGGTGGCAATCCACTGAGCACAGAAGAAGTTATCAGGGACCTGGGGACCCAGGTTGATAGTAGTCTGTCATTCGACACCCATGTAGCTAAAGTAGTTAGGAAGACCTTCTACATTGCCCACCTTATCATGAAGGGATTCTCATCTAGATCAAGGGAGGTCATAGTCTCCCTTTACTCATCACTCATCAGACCAATGATTGAGTACAATGCCCCATTCGGAATGTATCTGACCCGACACTTGCAGCAGCTGGAGAGGCCACAAATGTTCCTCACCAAAAGGATAAAGGGTCTCAAAAATCTGTCCTATGCTGCCCGAGTGAAAGAACTCCAGCTCTATTGAGTCGCCACCGCTTGCTCAGAGGTGACCTTTGCCTAACATACAAGGCCATGTCAAACCCAGATTTGATGAATATGCTTCACCTCAAAAGATCTAGATCCATCAGAGCCACAAGGGCGGGAGACTTAAACCTTGACACGGCTATTAATAGGACGTGCTGGAGGGATAGATTCATCACCCAAAGACTCCCTATGCTGTGGAACAAAATCCCGGTACATGTGAGGCAGAGCACCTCGCTGGCCTTGTTCAAGAGAAATCTTGACCAATGGATGGGAGATCACAGATATACCCCAGGGATAACCTCAGTGTCACTGCTCGACAGAGGCACAGCAAAATAATGGGTATAGTTCCCCATACTAAAGGGGTGGCGTAAGCCACAAAACGATGGGCTAGGCTTGTAAATGCCCTCGGGCAGATAGCCTAGTATGAACCTATGAACCTATCCATTATGATCCTCTCCATGGCTTTGCAGATAAGGCTTGTCAAGCTAATGGGCCGGTAATTTCCTGGGTCGGTGGAGGCACCGCCTTTATGAAGTGGGACCACCGTCGCAGTATGCCACTCCCTGGGTACGTATCCAGAGGTGAGACTATGATTAAACAGCTGTCCTAGCTGTGGGTTTAATTCCTCGTTGAGTTTGTGGAGCACACAGCCGGGGACACCATCAGGTCCCATGGATGCTGTGTTTTTTGCTTTGGAGAGAGCAGTTCTCACTTGGGCGTTAGAGATGTTTGGGGGGCTACAATCGTTTGGTATAGATATCTCACCTTTTGGGGGGGAGAAGTTTGCACTGAACCTGTCAGCCAGTATGTTGGCAATGTCTGTAGGATCAGTAATCTTCACATCATTTTGAACTAGTTCTGAGCATATCTGGGAGTTTCCTCCCAGGTTTCTAACATAGCTGAAGAAGGCCTTATGATTGTCTTTTGAGTCTTTAGCTATTTTTCTCTCAAAGTTTGCTTTGGATGATTTTATGAGAGCTCTTAGTTTTTTACTTGTAGTGATCAAAGGTGTCCTACCTTTTAAGGATTTTGCTCTATCTTGTAGTAGCTTCCTCCTTTTGTTGTAGAGTTTGTTTATGGCTGGGGTCCACCAGACTGGACGCTATCCTTTGGTACAAAGAGTCTTTGTTTTGCTTGGGATTGCCTTATCCATGCAGTCCTGTAGGTGCTGGTAGAAGGCATTTGTAAGTGATTCAGCGGCTTGGGTACTGTTTTCCGCCAGCTCGGGGGCCTTAAAGGAGACCACACTAGTCTTTAGAAGTGTGAAGTCGGCTTTCGAGAAGTTCTTTACTGTGGTCTTTTTTATTTCAGGTGGGGGTGGGATGAGGACCTCTAGCGAGATTAGTTTGTGATCTGATCTCACCAGTGAGGGGTATACTTCTGGTGTTGAACATTGTGCTCCCATGTTCGTGATGATGAGATCAAGTATGTTTTCTCCTCTTGTGGGGATGGTGACCATGTTCCATGGCGTTTGAGTTTATGAATTCCAGGAACTTTTGGGCTAGGGTATTTGGGCTTGAGTAGTGTTCCCAGTCTATATTAGGGTAATTGAAGTCACCTAGTATGATGGTGTTTGGAGATACATTTATCCCCTCCAGTGTTTTCAGGAAAGCCATGTGAGGTTCCTGAGTTTGTGAGGATGGACTGTAACATGCTACAATTTGCAGAGCAGTCTTGCCTATGGTTAATTGCACCTGGATGGTCTCCGATGCATCATGCGTTGCCACCAATCTTGAGGTGTGGGTGTCCCTGATGAATATGGATACCCCCCCTCCTTTCTTGGTATTGTCCGGATTTTGGGGCTGGAACGCATGGTATGAGGTAAAACCTGATAGTGCTGGGGTGCTCTCAGGAGCCTTGAACCAGGTTTCTGTCACAGCACAGACATCGATGTTCTCCATACTGAGAAGGGCCTCGAGTGCATTTTGAGATTGAGACTTCTGGCATTGAGCAGCATTACCCTTAGCTTTTTTCCATTTTTGTGTTCTAGGGTGGTAGGTTTAGAATTTGAGCCTTGCCTAAAAAAGGCACTATGGGGGTGGCAAGAGCCTTTGCCAATATCCGAATCCCAGGGTGACAGGTGCAAGCCGCCTTAAGCAGCGTGGCTTGTCCAGCATGTCATCCCAGGCAGACAGACATTGGATTCCCTTTGAATGACACCAGAGTTTAAGCCAATTGTTAAAGCTGATCATCTTATCTCTGTATTGTGGCATCATTCTTGGTGAAGGTAGGATACTGCTCAAGGTCAGGGTCATACCTGCCTGGGCTACATAATCAGAGAGCTCTTCAATGTCTCTTTTCATGTGGGTCATGAATTCTCTTTTTCAGTCATTGATCAGGTAGTTCATTCCAATGGGGGGGGGGCAGATACGTTACTTTTAGAACAAAAGGAATTAATTTGGCAGCTAAAACTAGAAGCTTATCATTATCCAGGCTTAAATGGAATGTTATCCATTTCTTGTATTTTAAAATTAAGAAGTTTGGTTAGGTAATTTTATTGTATTTATTTTTTGTAGATTGCATCTATTTTAATTTCTTCATTTATTTTTTATCTATTTCAGCATGGCTTACAAAAGTATGGATATTCCTTTTACTGCTTGTTCAGTAAGGTTGAGTCTTCAGGGAAAGGTTTGAGCAGGTGTTGTGAATTTATTGGCTTAATTGCTAAGTAGTCGTGATTTATGAGCTTTTTATTAAGGTGTAAGCTGGAAAGTGTTGCTTGTTTTTCTGATGAAAAGCCTATTATTGTTGAGCTTAAAATAAAATTTTAACTTGCAGTTTATCAGCATCAATGTGTCTGGAATTGGTGCATCTGCTAAGGTTTATCGTCTTGCCGGCTTCCTTTTTCAAGTTTGGTTTGTGGCATTTCAGTTGTTTTTGTGAAAACTAATTATTGCCCTCTAGATTGTCAATCTGAAATTCTTATTTCCCCTTCTGTTAACAACAGACCTGATTGCTTCATAGTTATGGTCATTATGCATAGCCTAGATCTACAATGTATTAAAAAGGTAATTATTAAAACTGAAATATTTTGATGAGTATAGTGAAAGCGAGCAGGCTCTGAGGCAATATCCATTATTCAGTAACAAAAGAAACATACATACGAAAGAGCTCTTAGAAAGAATGAATATTAAAAGGAATTACAAGCAAGATGTTAGAGGTGAGGAGCCTCCTCTTGTGTTTTTGTAAATTTTGTAGGTTCCCAAGCAATAGCCATTATTATTTCATGCTCACTTGGAAATGAGCTTTGGTGCTAAGAGATGCTATAAATCATAATTATCAAAATATTGTGCATATCGCAGAATGTTTGTCTTGCAACATAATTTATGGGAGTAAGACCACTACAGGGTTCAGTTATCTGATTTACAGGCATAAATACACAATTAAGATAAACAATAAAACAAACACTCTTTACAGACTCTGTATTTCTTGTCCTACTTACAAGAAGTTATTTTTTATGTAACATGTTCAAATATTGTTGGATGATACGAGGAAGGATACAGATATGATCCTTGAAAAGAAGGAATATGAATACCAGTGGCAAGTCTGAATTGATGACTAGAATCTGCATAGTATACATGAAGTATGGTAATTTTTAAAACATTAGTACAAGGTTTTTGAAATTATTAACCTGTCAAATTAACAGTTCAAAGTCTTTTTTTTTCATTTATAGTGTCACTTTGCAATTTGCTTCATATTATTTTATAACAGTGTCTCTCTTACTGCTTTTTTAAGGCAATATAGTTGATTCATATTTTCTTAGTGGTTGAAGTTTAAGTTTTTTTATGTTAAATGGCTGCTATGCATGTATTTATTTCTTGGTTATACAAAACTTTTGTTTAGATATGATAGTATTTCTGTTTAATTTTTAAATGTTTAGTATGAAAACAAAGTAGTTTAGCTGTTTTTAATGACACTGATTAGACTTATTGAATGTACCACTTTAACTGCCCATCTTTCCTAGCTTACAGGTCAATTAATATGCGTTTTTATTAGTCTGAACAAGTTCTATAAAAGTACAGAATGAAAGTGCTAACTCTGAGTTTGAATAAACATGTTTCCTACTTTAAACAATCTGTTTGTGTTTTTGCATTTATTAAAAACATATAGTATTTGAGGTAACCATTTGTGCTACATTATGTATATGCAAACATCATAGTTTCATTTTCTTAAATTAATTTTTATTCTTTTTATCGTCATTATATATTTTTATAGTCTATTTCTAAAAAAGACATATAACACATTAGCAATTCAGCAGTTTCAGACGTTTCTGCAAATATTATATTTTTTTGCTGACAGTATCAGGTCATGAACTGTTGTTATATAGAATCAGCACTCTTAAACTACCTGAAATACCTAATAGTTGGAAAAACAGTAACATCAGTGGTACTTGTCAGCTAATAATGCAACAAGAATCTTGTCATATGATAACCTTTTATTAATGGATCATTATCACTGGACATAAGCATCATGGACAATGTAAATATACTTACTTTTACTTTTCACAGTCACTTTGAGATTCTTTACTCATTTTGAGCATGTGACCTGTACACCTTTATGCTCTCACTTTCTGGTCTCTTCACTGGACATCTCTAGATCTACCAAAGAATCATGGATGATGTCTCTCTGCCTCTCATATTCACACTGGGTATACATTTTGAGCATACATCTCCTGTATCTTTATGGCACCTTACCATTTGAATGCCTCTCAACAAATTATCTTAGTTGTTCATGTTTCCCTAAAACATTTGCTCCTGTTTTTTTCTTAGAACAACTCTGTTGAATTCTCACCTTATCCCCTTCCTTCAAATCAGAAAGGGTCTTGGTGTGTCCATTATAAAAGAGCTCTTGTCATGAGTGATACTGTTTCAGCCTCTCTTGTACCTGAACATTATTCTCAGGGATTAACAAAGAAATGTGTGGGAAGGCTGCCTTGCACTTGGTCAAGTCTAGTTTCACTGAGTTGCTTTCTGTGTGTGCGTGCATGTGCATGTGTGTGCGTGTGTGTTTTGAATCATGTTTGCTCAAAACAAAAACAAATTCCAATCATTACTCCCTACATTAACAATGCAATCTAAGGCCATGGTAGTGTACATATCTGGGATGGTCCTGCAGTCACACATCATCCTTGCTGGGGGACCCAAATTCTACTGTAACAGTTGGCCAGAGTGGCCACAAGTCACAGTCAAGTAATGACACCTCTGCCCTACTGCAGGAGGAAACTGTTTATGATACTGAGTATCAATCACCTTGTGATCCACCTTCTGTGATAACCTCCTCCCCACCTGATGTGTGTGTAGACACATGAGTTAGTATCCCTAGCCACCTGTGGACATGATAGAAAGAAGTTATGTACTCACCATAATGTTCCATGTTTGTAGTCCATCTCGCCCTTCATTCTTACATATGGGATCGGCTCCGACTCGGCCTATTTACAAGCTGGAAGTCTTCTAGTTGGCTCGTGGCTAGGTAGGTATCCCATGGTGCACCAGTAAAATCCCCAGACCTTGTTTGCTGCTAACTAGGAGAAATAATAACAAATGTACAGAAGAAAGCCAATTCTAAAAGGTCTCTATACAAAAAGCTAATAGTATTTTTCTGTCTCCAGGTACTTCCAGGATGGGGGTAGGAAGGTGGGTTCATAAGAATGAAGGGCGAGATGGACTTCAAACATGGAACGTTATGGTGAGTACATAACTTCTTTATGTTCTGTAGTCCTATCTTGCCTTCATTCTTACATATGGGACAGTGTCCCTAGCACCTTATTCTTTGGTGGCTCAAGGAAAAATACTCCTGAGTAAAGTGGAACCAAATGATGCTCTACCCCTGGAGGTTAAATCCAATTTGTAATGAGTAATAAAAGTGTGAGGGGTAACCCACGTTGCTGCTGCACAAATATTATCAAGTGGGACCCTGGCTTGAAAGGCTGCAGAGGTAAGACTGAGATCTGGTAGAATGAGCCTTAATTTTAAAGGGTAAAAGTCTACCCTCAGAGTTGTAAACATAAACTATACAGCTAGAAATCCAATTTGAGAGTGTTACTTTGGAAACTGGTAAACCCGTCCTGGATTCGGAGAAATACATAAATAATTGATCTGATTTTCTGATTTGCTTAGTCTGGCTCAAATAAAAACATAATTGTCTATGGACATCCAGCTGATGAAACCTGTATTCAGCTGCATTGGAATGATTTGGAAAAAACACTGGAAGTTCTATGGATTGATTCAAGGTGGCATGGGAACAAACCTTGGGGACAAAGGAAGGATTAGTACGAAGGGACACCCTGTCTTTGTGAAAAATCAGGTAAGGAGGTTTCACAGACAATGTTTGCAACTCTGACACCCGTCTGGCTGACGTGATAGCCACTAGAAACAAAGTCTTCCAAGACAGAAATTTCAAAGAGGATGAATGACAAGGCTCAAAGGGCGGAGAAGTTAATTTGGATAACACAAAATTTAAATCCCATGAGGCCACAGGTTCTTGCAAGGGGGGTCTTAACAAAGTGGTACCCTTAAGGAAAGTTTTGCACAGCTTATGTGACATCAGATTAGAATCTTGAAAGCCTAGATGAAAATTTGAACTAGCAGCCAATTGAACTCTGATAGTGGCAGCCGCAGATCCCTGGTGGAAAAGCTCAGACAGGAATTCCAAAACCACTGTAATGGAGGTGGTGTAAGGGTCAACATTCATTTTCTCCACCCAGATAGAGAATCTTACTGGAATATAGTCTCCTAGTGGAAGGTTTATGAGAAGACGTAAGGATATGAGTCACGGAGGGTGAGAAGTCATGAAGCCTGGCTAGGGATGGAACTGGAGCAGCCACGCTGTCAATTTGAGGGTGTGTAAGGAGGGGTGAACTGAGCTTGACATGTGAGTCAATAGGTCTAGAACTGGGTCCAGAATTCAAGGATCATCTAGGAGAAGAGGCCCAAGAAAGGGGAACCAAATCTGATGAGGCCAGTAAGGAGCAATGAGGATCAGTTTGCTTCCCAGCCATTTCACTTTCTGAATAACCTTGGGAATGAGAGGAAGGGGAAGAAAAGCATAAAGGAGACTCAGGGGCCAATCATGAACAAGTGCGTCTCTCGGTGACTCCCCCGGAGGGGGGGATGAGTGAGAAGTAGCTGCTGCATTTGGCATTGATCAGGCTGGCAAAGAGATTGCAGCAAGGCTGTCCCCATCTTGTGAAAATCTGTTCCACTATTTCCTTTTTCAGAGACCATTTGTGAGGCATCAAGATTGCCCGTCTGAGCTTGTCGGCTATCATGTTGGTTTTCTCTGGAATGTGCGTTGCCATCAGAAAATGCTGGGAAGATATCTCCCATTTCCAAACTCGAATGGCCTCTCGACAGAGTGGGTAAGATCTGGTTCCACCCTGTTTGTTGATATACCATACTACCGACATGTTGTCTGATTGTATTGCAATAGTCCCCAGAGGCAGAAGGTTGTGAAGTGCTTGCAATGCCAGGAGCACCACCCTCATCTTTAGAATGTTGATATGCAGGTGAGCCTCATGATCTTGCCATGTGCCTTGGACAGTCCTGCCTAGATAATGCCCCCCCCCCACCCTATCTGTGAGGCATCCGTGGTCACAGTGGCAATGGGTTGGTGAGGAACAAATGAAGTGCCCGTGGTTAACTGATTGGGTAGAGTCCACCAAATGAGGTCCTTCTTGCAAGAGTCTGTCAACAGAATGTGATGAGATAATGGTAGGTGTTGAAAAGACCATTGGGATGACAGGAGCCACTGACGAATCCTCATGTGTAGTCTGGCTAGTGGCACTAGTAATATGGTGAAAGCCATGGTCCCTAGAAGCTGCAGAATAATCTTGGCCTTGACCTGTCAAAAGGGGAGAAGACGTTGAATTTGAAGAACCAGATTCTGTGCCCTTTCTACAGGAAGACGAGCCAACATGTCTACTGTGTCTATCTCTGCACCTATAAAAAACACAGATTGAGAGGGCAATAAGGCAGATTTTTCCTAATTTATAGAAATTCCCAGCTGGGTACAAAGCTGAATTATAGCATCCCTGGTCTGAAGAAGTAGATGCCTGGTGGGGGTAGTCAAGAGCCAGTCGTCCAGATATGGAAACACCTGGAATCCTCGACATCTCAGGTAAGCTGTCACTACCACCATACACTTGGTCAACACCCTGGGGGCTGTGGTGAGACCAAAGAGCAGAGCATGAAACTGGTAATGACTGGCTCCCAGCCAGAAGCGTAGATGACTCCTCGATGCCCAGTCCATTTTTATGTGGTAGTAGGCGTCTTGGAGATCTATTGAGCACATGCAATTGTCTTTCCCTAATAACGGGAGTATAGACTGCACTGGCACCATCCGGAACTTGTCCTTCTTTACTGATTTGTTCAATCTGCTGAGGTCCAAGATAGGCCACCAGTCCCCTGTATGTTTTGGCACTAAAAAGAATCTGTAGTAAGATCCGGATCCTATTTGGTCTGCTGGTATGGTTTGGATGACTCTTTTTGACAGCAACTTGTTGACCTCCACAGTTGCCTGATCCCTGTGATTGGGTGGAACATCCGGGATCCTCTTAGGAACAAAAGGTGGAAGAGAAAAGGGTATGACATAACCTCTGGTAATATTTCTTTGTACCCACTTGTCCTGGTCTTGAGTGCTATCCAGCCAGGCTTCTGGATACAAATAAATGTGACCCCCTACCGGCCACAGAGAAGCACAGTCGGGCCCCACATCAGAAGTGCTGGTAAGGCCGGCCCGGAAAGGAATCGTGACCTTCCTGGTTTTGCAGACCGCCCCAGCCTCTAGGGCGATGTCTACCATTTCTTCCTCCTCCTCTGCCTCTGAAGGAGGAGTCACCCTGTGCATCCTGAAAAAACCTCTGGGACTTCTTGAACCACATTTTACCACCCCTCTGACCCTTAGGATATGGTCTAGAGGGTACAGTAAAATGTACTCCCATGGCAGAGAGTGTTTTTCCTTCTTGCTCAGACTGGGTGAGAGTGTCCTTCACCTTGGGGCCAAACAATGAGGAACCATCGAAGGGGGCGTTGGTAAAGGTAGACTTGAACGGTTCTGCAAAGTTAGACAAATGCATCCAGGAAAGACGTCTTAGGGAAATTCCTGAACCCGCTGCTCTACTCGCTCCAACTGCTGCATACAAAATAAGCCACATGGAGTTGACGATAGAGTTCAAGGTGAACAACTGGGCAGACACCTTGTCAGGGACTCCCTCAGTACATGTACCTTGTAGAGAATCTCCTAACTCTTTAAGGACATCTCTCTGAAGCCTCATGAAGTGAGTAAGGTAGTTCAGCAAAGAGAAGATACGCTTCCCGTATCTGTCCATCATTTGAGACTCCTTATTCGGTGGATGGACAGAAGAAGAAGTCTCAGCTAGCTCCTTATTACTGGTGGCCGCCACCACCACCATGGCATCTACAGGAACACCTTTAGACAAAAATTCCTTTTCTGGGGGTGCAGAAAGAAACTTATTCGGTCTCCTGGGGACTGGCTCCACAGCATCAGGAGTATCCCACATCTTTCAACTAACTAGCTCCATCAGTTCGTCGAAGGGTGGAGACACACAAGAGGCTGAAAGCTGAGATCCGAAAGCCTTCAGGTACACTGACTCTTCATCAGAAGGGGTGACAGTGGGCCAGCTCCACCTCTGTTTAAGGCTTTCCAGGATGTCTACGAAGGAGACATCATCAGAGGACGACTTGGGGGACCCTTCTGACTCCTCAAGGTCAGTGTCAGAGGTCAGAGACTCATCCTGGGAGTCTACATGCTTCCTCTTACATGTTCTCTTTCATGGGGGCTCCTCCGAAGGATATTCTGAGGAGGTCTCTGAAGAGTGGGGGCCACCAGCCAGTGGCTCCTGAGGCTGTGGATCTCTGCTGTCCATGGAGAGAGTAGAAGCTGAGACAGAAGTAGCTGCCCTATGAGGAAGAGTGTTGGTTATCCTGGTAGGAGCTGAAGATCGGGACAGAACACTACTCATCATCTTGAATGCCAACCTCTCCAGCTCCGAAGACCTCCCTGGCTCTGAGGAGACTGAGGATGCCATTGGCTCCAGTGCCATCAACTCCAAGATAGATGTAGGATCTGGACTTACCCTCGCTGAAGTGCCGAGAAGAAGACTTGGAACCGAAGAGGTTCGGTTCTAGGCATCCCTATCAGGGCTGACTGGGGAGCTTCGGCTCCTAGACACCACGGATGGCACTGAGAGTGTCAGAGTGGAACTCGGCTCCGAAATAGCCACAGGGGGAGCTGGAGCCAAGGGTTCCACGAGAGGTATCAAACACTCCGGCTCCGTAAGACCAACATGGCTTGGATGAGGAATGACCGAAGGGGGCTTAACAGACTCAAGTGGCTCTGGAACTGACTGGGTCAGAGCCAACAACAATTTAGGTAAAGCAGATGACTTCAAAAGTCTCAGCACTACCCTCTCCACATCTTCTTCCGATAAACTCCTAGAAGACCTGGAGGATAGAGTAGGAGAGTGGGTTCTCTGCAGTATTGATGACTTCAATCCATACACCAGCTCCATGAAATACTCTCAGCGGTTGGCTCCGAACTACTTGGAGCCAACCCTGTAATCACAGTACTACTCTCAATCGGCACTGAGCTCTGCGGAGCCGATGAGACAGTGGACTTCTCAGATTTAGTGATTTTAAGAGGTGGCTCCGAGACACCAGCCGTTGCCGGGGAGGGCCTCTTAGTGGACTTAGACTTTTCCTTTTTAGATCCCTGAGATCTAGAAGAGGAGGAAGAGCTAGCCAGATCTTCCTCAAAGGAAGGTTTTAGACGACCTTTTAGGATGAGCTTATTTTTTCTTTCTTTCAACACCCTAGTACTGAAAGAGTGGCAAAATAAGAAAGTTTCCTGTAAGTGGATGGCCCCCAAACAGTAAACACAGTTACTGAGGCCATCCGTTATGGACATCTTCTGTGAGCATTTAATGCATTTCTTAAAGCCAGATGGCTTATGGTCCTTGCTTTCTTTAGACATTTTCACAGAGATAAACACACACACACACACACACACACACACACACACACACACACACACACACAGAAGAAAAGGGAGAGGACTAGGTCCTCTAATTTAAAAAGGCCTAGCCCTGCAGGAAACAGAAAGACACCACGAGGACTAGGTCCTCTAACTTAAATGGGCCTAGCCCGGGCAGGAAAGGAAACAGAAAAACTAGGTCTTCTAACTAAAACAGACCTAGGGAAAGGAACAATAAGAAGAGTAGTCACACACTCAAACAGGAATAAAGTGTAAATTTCAAAATTACTCAACAAGGAAAACAGAACCTCATTCTGTTAACAACACTATCCAATGTAGCAAGTGGAAATCCACAAAAAACTCAGACTTATGACTAAGGAAAAAAACAACGCTAACAAATTTAACAAGCGGAAAACCACAAAAAAGTTTGACTTATGCCTAATAAGCAACACACAGCCTAACTGAGCACAAAAGGTGCCTACAATTACTAAACTCTATTAATAAACATGAAAACCAGCACACGGGATACCAAATACTAAGAAGCCAAAGGTCAATCGTACCAAAGAAACTGCACACAAATGGCACAATTATAAATGCTAACTACTCTAATTTGCAAACTACACTAACTATGACTGAACAATGATATAATAACAGTTTTTGAATAGAAAAGTCCAAAAATGTTGAATAAACTGAAAAACTTAGCCAGAGCTAAAGAGAAGCACAACCGAACTCATTGACCCGGCAAATGAGATCTGGAGATTGTACTGGTGCACCATGGGATACCTACCTAGCCATAAGCCAACTAGAAGACTTCCAGCTTGTAAATAGGCTGAGTCGGAGCTGAGGATTGGCTCCGATCCTATATGTAAGAATGAAGGTGAGATAGGATTACAGAACATCAACTGTTATCCACTCCACCCTCCCTTCTATGTGATAAATGTGGAACTGTTTAATGCACACAGTTGTTTGACCATGCCCTAAACAGCATAGCCTAATATTAATACTGCAGGCATTATATTTACTGTGTATGGCAAACCCTGCCACAATGTTCTCATCATAGTCCATTCATCTGGACCTAATTATTACCTCTTCTCCTGCCTACCATGTACTGCACCTATTGCTGTTATCAGACAATCGCATTGATAGACCTTCCCACTGCCCTTTGTGTATAAGTGCTCTGATCTTACCAGTATCCTGGCAGCCTGTATCTTCACAAGCATTTTATCAAGCATATAGCATGTTAAGAATTTCCTGCAGGCTGTGACATGGTCATACTGGATAACTTACCCTTGACATGTCAAGGCAATGGAAGTGGGCTTTGAACAGTCCATACATATGCTTGACATTATTATAGGTTTGTGAATGTGTGGTGTTAATACTGGTATTGATCCAAGCTTTGTTGGCTTTATAAGGCATCATAAGTCAGTACACCAGTGGGTATCTATTGTCACCTACCATACTGTATAACACATGAGAGGAATTACTGTGTTTGCACATAACAAAATGTAGCTGTTTACCTTAACATTAGACACATGGCCTGCACTTTCTAACTCAATGGTCACATTTCACTGTTCAGGAAGTAACACTATGACTGAGATGTGTGTGCTGACTTTGAGGGAACATGAGCCAAATTCTTGGCTAGGCTTATAAGGGCATCTGGGCCAATAGTCTAGTATCATCCTATGAACCTATGAACCTATACATGTCAATCAAGTGAACTGTTGGATGCTGTCAAGACACAGTGATTATAATTCCTTGCATGTTACACATTACCCGACAGTTCACAGAATGGTAGCCATTCCTTTATACAAATCTTTGTGGCTCTGCCCAGAGTTTGCAGAGGTTAAGTATGGGGTTGGCTTGTTAAGGACAACATTTACTGGACTTTACAAATACAAACACCATGCACCAGATAGTGTGCACTCCAAACAGAGGATCAAATGTATTGGACCTAGTATTGTCCATCATGGGATAGTGTTGCACAACTAGACCCCTGACCACCCCCCCCCCTCCTGTCATGTCCTCCTTGGTGAAGTCATATCACAAAGCTGTCTCCCTCAAAATAAAATCAAATTGGAAAATCCAGCTAAACCCTTAACAGTTAGAAACTATTCTAAAGCTACATTCTATTAAGCAACAGTTTGTCAAAATTCACAGCACCTTCAAACCCAGAAAACACAGCTACCTATGCAGAATTATTTACAGAAACTCTGTACAGACATGTAAATGGCTGCATTGAGGCAGCCATATCTACCAGACGTAAGCAAAGATCTAACACCCAAAACAAAACCACACTGGTGAAATCCTTACCTTAATGGGGTTTATAACAAAAATAAAAAGTCATGGCCAAGATAAGAAAAAGCAACTTTCATGGAAACAAGAGCTCTCTGATTCAACTAAACAAGAAAATAAGAAGTTTAATAATGTCCAACAAGGCCAATTACTTGGTTAGGGTAGCCTCCCAGGCCAAAGCAATCACAAGGCCTTCTTCAGCTATTTCAGGAAACTTAAAGGTAATAATTAGCAGTGTGCAAAACTGGTGGTAAAAGACATAACCTCCACTGATCAAGGTGACATAGGAAATCTACTTGCTGATAAATTTAACTTTAGCTTCACCTCTTTCAAGCATGCCCTCCCCTGAACTATCAATCAACAGGGAACAAGTTCGGGTGGTGCTTAATAAGCCAAAAACGCTGCTCAATGGGCCCTGACAATGTGCCCCTGGTTGCTTCTAAATAGCCTATAACATGACCTAGCAGGATCACTTAATGCACTCATCAACTATATCCTAAAAAACAGGTTATGTTCCAGGTGAATGGAGGGCTGCGATGGTCATCCCTCTTCACAGGGGTGGATCATCAGCTGACATCAGGAACTGCAGACCCATCAGCCTGACAAGTCTAATATGCATAGCCATGGAACTATCATGAAAATGGTCAACAAGGACATTGGCATTCTACAGGCTCTGAAACCATCCCAATTTGGCTTTGTTAAGGGAAGGCCTTGCCTAGTCAACCTGGTAAACTTCTTCAAGAGAGTCACCAAGGCTATGGATGAGGGGAAAATGGTGCATACCACGAGTCCTAACTTGACCTGGCTAAGGCATTCAATATAATACCACACGTGGGTATTGTTGACAAACTCTCAGAACTAAGAATAAATCCCTACTTAACTTGTTGGATTGCTGGCTGGCTCACAAATAGGACCCAAGATGTCAGGATCATTGAGACCACCTCTGTCAAGAGGCGGGTCACCAGAAGAGTATCTCAGGGGTCTGTGGTGAACCCTTTCCTAACTGGAATCTACTTCTCTGAAGTCAAGGCTAATATCAGAGGCCTCTGGCCCACCAAGTTTGCAGATGTCTGTAAAATGGGAGCTTATATAAATTCTCCATATGAAACAAACATCCTACAAGAATGTCTAATACAAACAAAGGACTAGTGCCAAAGTATCAGACTAAAACTTAATGTGAAGAAATGCATTACAGTGTCCTCTGAGAAATCCTCCACCCAAGCTAATTACTTCATCGATAAAACACTCCTAAGAGTTGACCCCATAGTTAGGGATCTGGGAATATATGTAGTCAGTGATCTGGATGTCAACCAACACATAGCCAAGACAGTAAGAAAATCACTTTTTGTCACCCAACTCATAAGCAAGGGTATGACATCCAGGTCCAAAGATGTTATAGTACCACTCTACTAAGCCCTTATTAGACCCATCATTGAGTATAATGCCCCCTTCGGCATATACCTAACCAGGCACTTGTAACAGTTGGGATGCCTTCAAAGGTTCCTCACCAGGAGAATCAGGGATTGAATACCCTGTCCTACACAAATCATCATAAGGCTCTATTTATTTACTCAGTCTCCTATAGGTTACTGAGAGGCGATCTATGCCTGGTATGTAAGATATCCTTAAATCCAGCTCTGGTGGATCTCTTGCACTTTCTCAAAACAAATAGAACTACAAAGACTAGATTGAAGGACCTGAACGTTGTCTGTAACAAAAAAGAACATGCTGGAAAGACCAATGCACATCTCAAAGGATCTCTGCACAATGGAATAAGCTCCCCATGTAAGTGAAGCAGAATTTATCCCTGACCCTATTCAAATGAAACCTTGATTACTGGATGGGAAATCACAAACTCACCACTGGTCTGGCCCCCCTGTCTCTGATGGACAAAGGTTGACAGTAAGTAAATTAATATCCAACTAACATAACCCCCCATACATAACCTTAGCTACTTCCTTACTAACATATTCCCATCATATGGTCATCTAAGGAACTTGGGGACAAAACTGGGTTGAGTTGCATAGCTAGGCTTGTAAAGATCCGGGTGGTAAATAGTCTAATATAAATCTATGAAACTATGGGAGACAAAGATGGACAAATTTCTTTATTTAGAAAAAATCAAAAGTGAGCAAATTTGGACTGAGATCAAGTACTATCTAAACATTCTAAATATTGTAGCTATTGGGAAATGGGTATCCCCCACCAGAATCACTGTGAATAATTACAAATATCAGTTAGGGGTGCTGAACTGCATGGGATAAATGAGGAGCATTTTCACCTTTGTTTTAATTTTATGTGTTGACTCAGCAGTTATCTTTCTTGTTGAGGAAAGAGCCCTCACTATCAGACCACTGTTTGCTGATGAAATCACTATATCTATTTATTTTATTTTATTTTATGTGAAACTCCCAAACAAATTACCATAATTGTAACTGTTTCATATTCTGAGACCAGTTTCATACTGAAGCATCTATGGGCTCAATCATCATAAACAAAATAACACTGTCAGTTTCCAAATTCTCTTTATAATTGTATTACAGTTCAAGATTTTTACATGACAGTTGCAAAAAAATGCTTTCTATGGTACCTTACTTCTTGAACTGCTCAGGACATCTACTTCCATCTTAACAGCTGGTTCTGGAAAGAAACATGAGAAAAAGGATGACATCCAACACTGATTTCAAAGCTGGATAAAGCCCTGACTATAGCTCCTGTGGTTTGAGTTTGATTCATTTTCTTGGGCATTTGCCAGCACTGACAGTGGTGGATGGATGTTTCCATTCTGGGGGATGGCAAGATGGAATAGGATGCAAACAGCCTCATTCCTCTGGAGGAGTGGCATCTTTGCAGTGAAGTCAGGCTTGTGGCTAACCAAGCTATTGCGTGGTGGTAGTTGTCATTAGCATGTGTAAGACAGCACACACCCACTGGTGATAGGCACTGCGAACACCTGTAGTGATGTAGGTAGCACATTCCTCACCAAGGGACAAGATTAAACATGTCAGTGAGAGCACATACTCTGCAATCTCTGTCTAAATGATGGCCTGGACAGATGGCTCTCACCCTAGTAGATATGGGGATCCCACATCAATAGAGAACAAATGGACTTGAGGTCAGTAGGGGGAGATGTAACAGCTGACAGGAATAATGGGAAAAGTACACTTAGAAAAATAAATCTGCAAAGATGGCAAATTTTCATTTTTAGATGAAACTACACATTGATATTGCATACTTCATGACACAGCTTAATAAGATAAGTAGTTTTGTCCTACATATGG